>NC_041394.2:254259858-254397358 GCF_900747795.2 Erpetoichthys calabaricus
ATCCTCCATCAGGGATGACTTTACCTTAGGCAGGCAAAACAACTTGGCAGGTGGGCCGTGACAGCAAGTGCCACATTTGAGTACAGAGAAGAGAAACAGAATAGGTGATGGTTAGTATCCAATTCTAACTATCATGTTACTTATGTTTTAGTGCTAATGACTAACAACAGAGATGCAGTCTGTACAGTTAATCAGCAGCTCTAGTCAGGATATGCTAAACTGAAGTAGTGAGTCTTCAAATGGGATTTAAAAGCTGAGACCGAAGGGGCATCTCTTATAGTAGCAGGCAGACCATTCCACAGTTTAGGAGCCCTGTAACTAAAAGCTCGACCTTCCACTGTTATTTTATTAATCTTTGGAATCATAAGCAGACTGGCATCTTGAGATCCTAATGTGTGCTCTGGTTTGTAAGTCATGATAAGTTCAGATAAGTAAGCCGGACCTTGGCCATTTAATGCTTTATATGTTAAAAAGAGGATTTTGGAATCTGCCCTAAACTTAACCGGGAGCCAGTGTAAGGATTTAAGAACAGGAGTTTTGTGTTTGCACTTTCTTGTTCTTGTAATAATTCATGCAGCAGCATTTTGGATTAACTGGAGGCTGTATAAAGAAGAGTTTGAGTATCCAGTGAACACCGCATTGCAGTAGTCAATCCTACTAGAAATAAATGCATGAATTAATTTCACAGAATCCTGTTTGTTTAGAAAGCGCCTTAATTTCCCAACATTTTAAGATGGAAGAAACATGATTTGGACAAATTTGTAATATGAGCTTTAAATGACATGCTAGAGTCAAAGATAACTCCTAGATTGAGGGCTGATTCAGTAAAATTAATGGTGGTTCCAACTGAGTTAAATGATGACAAAATATTGTTATGATCAGCGTCATTTCCTCCAACAATTAACATCTCTGTTTTATCTGTGTTTAAAGACAAGTAGTTCTCATCCATCCACTCCTTTAGTTCACTAACACAACTAATTAAAGACAACATTGGAGAAATTTCATTTGATCTAAATGAAAGGTATAACTGGGTGTCATCTGCATACGAGTGCAAATTAACATTATGTTTCCTAATGATAGATCCCAGTGAAAGCATGTAAAGTGAAAACAGTAAAGGTCCCAGTACTGAGCCCTGCAGGACACCATATCTCACTTCTATGTATAATGATGGAGTACTATCAGCACATTTCTGTACATATTGGAATCAATTTGATAAATAAGAACTAAACCAAGCGAGCACAGTGCCTGTAAGCCCAACATCATTTTCTAGCCTGTGCAGTAAAATAGAATGGTCAATGGTGTCAAATGCTGCACTTAAGTCTAACAACATAATTACAGTGGACTTTCCTTCATCAGAGGATATCAGAATGTTGTTTACAACCCACGTTAGTGCCGTTTCTGTTCTATGACCAGTGCGGAAACCAGACTGGATTTTCTCAAATAAATTTTAATGCATAAGAGGAGTTTGTGGTATATTCAGGGCCTATACATTGTGACCTTGTGATCTGTTTTGAGAGTAAGGAGCAGGCTGAGGAGACCCTGGAGAGGTGGAGATATGTTCTAAAGAGGAGAGGAGAGGAATGAAGGTCAATTGGAACAAGACAGAATACATGTGTGTGAATTAGAAGATCAGTGGAATGGTGGGGATGCAGGGAATAGAGTTAGCAAAGGTGGATGAGTTTGAATACTTGGGATCAATAGTACAGAGTAACAGGGAGTGTGGAAGAGAGGTGAAGAAGAGAGTGCAGGAAAGGTGGAGTGGGATGAGAAGAGTGTCAGGATTGATTTGTGACAGACGGGTACCAGCAATAGTGGAAGTGAAGGTCTACCAGATGGTAGTGAGACAAGCTATATTATATGGGTTGGAGACGGTGGCACTGACCAAAAAACAGGAGACAGCGCTGGAGGAGGGAGATTTAAATGTTAAGATTTGCATTGTGTGTGACAAGAATGGACAGGAGTAGAAATTAATACATTAGAGCAGTGGTAGTCAACCTGGTCCCTAGGGCGTTAGTGGAGCAACCAAACGGCGCTGCGATTACATACTAATCGACTAATTTAACTATAGTAAGTTGTTTTATAAACATATATTCTGCCAAACTTAGCGAAAATCCGACATAAAGTACTTGGTAAGTAATTATTATTAAATGCTTTAACTTGCTGTAACTCTGCTTTATAAATTTTATAAAGTAAAGTTACTTCCCTACTTTATAAATCACCATTACTGTGGAACCGGTGGGTGGTTAGAAAATGTTACTACTAACAGAGATACAAAAGTGGGCGGTAGGTATAAAAAGGTTAACTACCCCTGCATTAGAGGGTCAGCTCAGGTTAAAAGGTTGGGAGAGGTGAGGTTGCGTTGGTTTGGACATGTGCAGAGGAGAGATGTTGGATATATTGCAAGAAGGATGCTAAGGATAGACCTGCCAGGTAAGAGGAATGGAGGAAGGCCTACAAGAAGGTTTATGGATTTGGTGAGAGAGGACATGAAGGCGTTGGGTGTAACAGAGCAAGATGTAGAGGACAGAAAGATATGTTAAAAGATGATCCCCTGTGGCGACCCCTAACAGGAGCAGCTGAAAGAAGAAGAAGTATATTCAGGGCCTAATTAGCATAGAACCTTATAAAATATTGAACGCACCTTAAAATCAAATCTAAAGGTTACAGGAAGCTAATGTTGCCTTTTAAGAACAGGATTTAATTGCATAGTTTATTAAATTTTGTTATCAGTTAGAACTGTGCTTTTTAAATTTTTTGCAAACATTTTTCTGTAAAGCTTTTAGGCATGCCGGTGTAAAGAGCATTCTAATAATCAGTTATGCAACTAACAAAAAAATGTACAAACTCTAAATAAAAGTTAGGATCTCTCACCTTAGCCTTATTATGAAAATAATAAAATTCAGTTTTAGTAACATTGTTCAAATCATCTTTAATGTTTAAGTCAGAGTTAAATATCACACCAATGTTTTCAAAGGCTCATTGAATTCCACATTGCTTTTTCTGGGATACTAATGAGTATTTCAGAATTATTGCCAATACATTTTAAAAAATTGTTTGCCATTCAACATCTAATGCCAGAAATACAATGAATTAAATTGCTAATTGATTTTTTCATCAGCCTTTATACTGACATCGAGCTGTATATCATCGGCACAAAAATGGTATCGTCGTTTACTTGGCCAAGGGGTAATAAATAAATACAAACAGAAGAGGCCCGAAAATTGACCCTTGAGGACACTACAGCCTACTGGGATTATGGAAGAACAATACCTGCCAATAGAAACATAACATTCATTAAGGTGACAATCAAACCAGGATAGTGCTGTGATAGAGATACTTACTCATTTTTTAAGACAGCAATGACCAACAATGTTAAAAGCTGATTTAACATCCAAAAGGATAAAAATAAAGCGCTCATTTCCCTTAGTCCTCCTGCAAATATCATTTGATAGTCTTCCCAATGCTGTTTCACTACTATGGTGACCACAAATTCCAGGCTGGAACTTTTCAAACAGCTGATATAATTTCAGAGATTTCATTAGCTGATTAGATGCAATCTTCTCAAAAATCTTGTTTGAAATGGGAGGGCTTTAAAACTTTAAATAAGCAGGCTGTAAATTAAAGTTTTTAAATACAGTATAGAGTATATCACAGCAGTTTTAAAATTAGAGGGAAAAAGCTTGGTTAATAATGAATTATTATTGTTACTAATTACATTTCAGGGAATGCTTCCTGCTTCCCGGGTCCTCCCTGCGTGGAGTTTGCATGTCCTCCCCGTGTCTGCGTGGGTTTCCTCCGGGCGCTCCGGTTTCCTCCCACAGTCCAAAGACATGCAGGTTAGGTGGATTGGCATTTCTAAAATTGGCCCTAGTGTGTGCTTGGTGTGTGGGTGTGTTTGTGTGTGTCCTGCGGTGGGTTGGCACCCTGCCCAGGATTGGTTCCTGCCTTGTGGCCTGTGTTGGCTGGGATTGGCTCCAGCAGACCCCTGTGTTCGGATTCAGCGGGTTGGAAAATGGATGGATGGATGGTCTGTTCATCTTTGATCTATTCTGAACAAGAGGTGCAATCTATAAAATTGTTTACAAGGACTTCTCTGAGACCAACCATTCCCTATCTATCTATCTATCTATCTATCTATCTATCTATCTATCTATCTATCTATCTATCTATCTATCTATCTGTCTGTCTGTCTGTCTGTCTGTCTGTCTGTCTGTCTGTCTGTCTATCTATCTATCTATCTATCTATCCATTAGCAAATATAAAAAATGTCTGCTGGCTGTAAGGTCTGCTGATAGATAGATAGATAGATAGATAGATAGATAGATAGATAGATAGATAGATAGATAGATAGATAGATAGATAGATAGATAGATAGATAGATAGATAGATAGATAGATAGATAGGGAATGGTTGGTCTCAGAGAAGTCCTTGTAAACAATTTGATAGATTGCACCTCGTGTTCTATCTATCAGCAGACCTGAGTGGATGAGGTGTACCTCACAAGTGTCTTTGCATTTATAGGTGCTGACCCATTGACTACTCTGAAGGCAAGCATCAAAGATTTGAACTTAATGTGTGCTGCTAAAGGGAGTCAATGTAATGATCTGAAAAGAGTAGTGACATGTTTACAGCCAGCAGACATTTTTCATATTTGCTAATGGATAGATAGATAGATAGATAGATAGATAGATAGATAGATAGATAGATAGATAGATAGATAGATAGATAGATAGATAGATAGATAGATAGACTGCAGTGGGTTGGCACCCTGCCCGGGATTGGTTCCTGCCTTGTGCCCTGTGTTGGCTGGGATTGGCTCCAGCAGACCCCTGTGACCCTGTGTTCGGATTCAGCGAGTTGGAAAATGGATGGATGGATGGATAGATAGATAGATAGACAGATAGATAGATAGAGACTTTATTAATCCCCAAGGAGAAATAATCTTGACATAGCTGCAGCTGAAAGCCAATTAAGCATGGAGTTTTATATAGCAATTAAGGCAAATAAATGCAGTTCTAAAAACTGAAGGAACAATCCATTTCGTAAGAGATTTAACTTCCATGAGCTGTTTAAGAAGCAGTGTACACCTAAAGCAACCCCTTAGCATAGAAAGAATTCTACTCATTTAAGCTTCAAACAGTCTGCCTTTGATAACAGCAGCCGCAATATGTGAAGTTCACTAAGCTATGGCGTTACATGGCTGTCCCCAGAGAAAACTGATCAAAGCTTTCCTGACGCATTTTACCATAGATGAATGGTTCACTTGTTTGGTGAACAAAGCTTCAATTCTTTTCAGTGCACAGTACTACAGAATTCAAAACCAAGGACACTACACATTACATATAGAAAGCAATTTTTTTTTTATTAGTTCTAGAAATAAATGTGCAGTTTAAAAAACTAACTAGTGGAAAAAAGTATCTCTTCTCTGACCAGGGGCCTCATGTATAAACGATGCGTACACACAGAAATGTTGCGTAGGAACGTTTCCATGCTCAAATCGCGATGTATAAAACCTAAACTTGGCGTAAAGTCACGCACATTTCCACGGTACCTCATACCCTGGCGTACGCAATTTCTCCGCTCGGTTTTGCAGACTGGTGGCACCCAGCGTCAAAGCAGTGCTACTGTTCTTGTGTGATCACCCTTTCTTTCTTAGATCCACATTCCTGATGTGGCTTTATATTGTAAATACACTGAAACTAACTGCATATTGTTTATTAGTGTAATACATCTGATTGTAATTAACCTGCAGCAATATAATGGTCCAGGGAATAGCCATAGTATTCCAAATACCATAACTGCTTTAGCGTTGTTACCCTCACTGCATCTTCTTCTTCTTTTAGCTGCTCCCGTTAGGGGTTGCCACAGCATATCATCTTTTTCCATATTACTCTCACTGCACCACTCGGAGTATTTATATCACTGTATCTGAGTGGGGAATCACAGCAGCAGTTGTTTGGAAAGAGAATTATCGGTATACAGCATGAAGCAAACGCTGCCTCAGCCAGGGCAAAACGCTTTAGAGACTTCCCTGTACGGACTTCACGGTTTAGAAACAGTTTCACCCCAAGAACTATAAACGCACTCAATCAGTCCATCAAGTGCTCCTTGTAGAACTGTTCGTACTTATAAGTACAATTACCTCACTGTAAACTTGCACTACAGTTATAATATTGCACAACCTGCGCCACTTTATAAAGCGCGTATTTACATATGATAATGATATAATTTTTCAGATGAAATGCAGCAAAATATGTTGATTATATTATACAGATAAAACTTTAACTTCATTTAAATAATCTGTGTTGTTAATAATTAAACATGGTGCCGCAGCGCTAGGTAGTTCAGGGATTGTTCCTGCATTGTGTTGTATTCTTGCTGGTGCTGACACGACACTGGAAGGATAGACGGATAGAATAATTAAACATGTACTACGAAGATATTTCAATGTTCCTTTTGAAGAATCGGCGTTCTAAGCTTACAAATGGCTTCATGTCTATTACAGAGCTGATTGTGTGGCAATTGGGTATTTGGAGAAAGAAAAGTAAGGACATGAATTGGAGGTTTTTACGTTTGAAAGAGACAGTACTTCTGTAATAAATTATTTCATTGAAGGTCGCGCATGGCGCAGCAAGCCTCTTGCGTGAGACACGACCAATCACTGCGCCACCGTGTTCCCATGTTTAATAACATGCTTTCATTCCTATCATCATGAAAAAGATATCACGTATACATCTCAGTATTTTAATTATTCAGAGAGCTGTAATATCACGAATGTAATGGATTATGTGTCCTGTCGGAGAAAGAGAAAGCCCGTTTAAGAAGCAGGTAGTGATTCACACACATAGAGCACATAGAAGATCAAATACAGAACAAAGCATTTAACGTCCTTCTTTAGTTACAATGGGATTTGAGAAACTAGTAAATTAAACGATTTTAAGATGAAGTTTATGATGTTCTACTTTAATGGCAAAATACACTACGTGATTAAAGTGGAAATTTCGAGTTTAAAGTTGACATTTCGTGCTTTTTTCCCACTGTGTGCCTATTTTGTTTTGTCTGTACCCTAATAAGCTTTCATATGACACTCAGACAGTGGGCTACGACTTGCCTTTTCACGGTGACTTTGATATGTGACTTCTTTTTTATTTTGGGCACTGTGCAACTTTGTGAACTTGAGCTTTTGAGTTTCTCCAACACTCTGTCACTCGATCAACTTCCTTTTGTTGATTATACCACTGTTTAAACCAACAAATAATACGTTTTTCCTTTGCCTCCACTTGGTATTCGCAAAAATTCATATATTTTCCCCCGTGCTTTTCCCATTGTCTTTTCACAGAAGGCTATTTATATTGATTTGCATATTCAAAGAGGAGTATTTCTGGGAGGAGTTGGGGCAGGACAGAAGGTGCGTGCACGTGCGTTACTTTTCACGCTGATCGGGATTTATGTAGCTGAAGAACGTGGAAGGTTGCGTATGTACAGATTCCTGCATCTGGATTTTTCTGTGGGTATGCACATTCCCGCTTTTGTGCTTACGCCATGTTATAGTGTGAGTTCTACGCACGGCATTATACATGAGGCCCCAGGCCTGCTGAACTTCATAACTTCATTTAGATACATCCTTTGCTGTTTTACTTCTGGCCAGGGGCTCTCATTACATGTCTACTTAGTTCTGAACTGATTTGTTCCTAACAGGAAGTGTTCATATGATTTTCTTCAGTAGCTGCACCAAATGCTGTGAATGCAATGCCCATAGTTATCTTCAGATGGCCTATTCCTTTATTCTGTTGCCAGAAGCGAACCAATGAAATCTACTTATAGAGCTTCAATTACGTGTACAATTTTGGTTGATACAATTACTGGTGACTTCTTAGGCCAGGTAGAAAAAATTTCCTTTGCTTAACCTGTAACAGCTGTGTCTTAGGCTCACAGTTCGCCTTCTTTCACAGTGCTCTGAAATCTCTTTGAATAATCTGAACCTTCCTGAAAGGGTGACTTTCATACTGTTTACATGAAGAAGTCTGTCTCTCTATTATAAAAAAAAAAAATCCTGGAAAGCAAAAGCAAGGCTACGATACGTGATCTTCTCGGAAGTTCTTGGAAGACATTTAAAAGACCTGCGAGACAAAAGAGACATGCCACGGTGTGTCTTGCGGGGACCGTAAACATGAGACTTGGTGCAAACAGATTGTCCTAGGGCTGTCTCGCAGGGACGTGGAACATGAGATTCTTGCAAGACACGCCCTACTTACAAAAGATATCATATATGAGCACACCCATCAAAAAAACTCAGTCGTGTAAAAGCACATAGTACACACAGATCATGTGCTCTCAGCACATATAAAGCGTATAAGGACAATACGGAGAATAGAGACCCAAACGCGTTGGAGAGAAAAAAAGGCAGATAAGAGATTATGAAAGCAGTGGAATTCGAAAGGCTCAAACAAACGATGGCACAAAACACATGCAGAGAAAGGTACAGAATATGAAAGCAGTAAAATTTGAAAGTATTGTAGCATCCCAGTCAGTTTGAGGGCTTTTTGGTTTTAAGTGACTGTTAGGTCTGATTTAGTGGGGGCGGAGTACAGCACGGAAGACTGATAGCAGGGTATTGATTGATGCGGTAAGGGGGGGCTTTGGAAAGGGTGCTAGAAAGTTGTGTTTGGGGTGTTTGTCAGTCGCTACAATATCAAAGAAAAAATAGAAAAGATCGCATTACCACAAACAAAAGGTGATTAATCATCAGAACCATATGTAATTGAAAAAATAGCAGGACAAATCGAGGTCAGAAATAAAAGGCAAAGAGTAGACAAAAAAGTCTTTTCGCATTCGCATCATTCAATGCACAAAACGTGGATTTACACAATAATGGACCATACGCTATGAGAATCTGTGATCCTGGAACAGTTTAAGCAATGACAAGTTAAATTTCAAAGAATACACAATTCGGTCGGGTGTATATTGATGATCACAGAGAAGCGATGCAAATTTTAACAGGCAAAAAGAAAGGTAATGTATATATTCCGCGAATAACATTACAAACCAAAGGAAATCGTGATATGCCATTCGTATTAAAATGTTTACAGTTTACCGTGAGAATAGCTTTTGCTATGAAAATCAATAAATCACAGGGACAAACATTAGAAAAACTAGGATTATTTATTACAGAAACAGTATTCACTCACGGGCAGTTATATGTTGCGTTGTCACAATGTGTCTCCAAAAAATATTGTTTTTAATGAAGCTTTAAAGTAAAAGTGCAAATAATGAAATTGAAACAATTCCAAAAAAAAAATAATTTAAATTGTATATCCGATTAACCAAACACAGGGGTTGGCGAGCGAAGTGAGCAGAGGGTGAAGCCCCCTAGTATTATATAAGAAATAATCATGTTAGCTCTTTTTTACCCATGTACATAATTAGTAAAAAATATGCTCCAATAAGTTTTCTCTTTGGAATCAATGAAGGAATCCCATTTATAATGAGGATAATATGCAGACTCCACACAGAATACTAGTATACTTTGCATACCAGCTTATAATTATGTTTGTGGAAAAAAAACATTATATAGACATCTGTTTTAATTTAAGCAGAAGAAGCAGTGTACAAACTGCACATGACCATTAGATTCATCATCTTTAGCATTCCTGAGGTGTTTTTAAATGATGTACAGTATATGGGTGTGCTCAGCCAAACACCACACAAACATTCTCAAGATATTTTTCATCTTGTACTTACACAAATGGTATAAGTGGTTAAAAAAGAAATTAAATACAAAATAAACACAGTTACAATTATACAGTTACGTCTGGGGTTGTTCATAGTCCTAGACATGTTATTTACCAAGCATCTCAGAGTAGTAAAATGGATCTAACTGGCTTAAAAATCTTAAGAGTGCTGCAAATTTGATCCTACTATTTTCAGTAACTGTTATTTTGCAAGGTGTTCTCTGTGACCATAACAGTGGGAAGGTGATTCTTCTGAAAGCATGACTGTAGATTATTCATTGATAAATAAATGTGCCTCTTATCAAGCTTTACTCTCATTTCATGTGCATGTCTCAGTCTTTCCATTATCTCGTAACAGTATTATTCTTGATGTTGTTGTGAAGTACCAACAATAACATGCAGCTTACTGCAATGTCATACTTTATTATATTCTTCTTCCTCTGCTGCTTCTTCTTCTTCTCTTACTCCTTGGAATATTATTATTTTTATTATTACTGGTACCCAGTCCAGGGTTTGTTCCTGCCTTGTACCCTGTGCTTGTTTGGAAAGGCTCCAGTTTCACTGCGAAACCTGCTTAGGATAAAGCACGGGTTTAGAAAATGGATAAATGGATTATTATTATTATTATTATTATTGTCAGAAAACTATAAAACATCATCATGAGTGCCATTTTGTGGCTCAGGGTGGCATAAAATCATGATGCCATTCACTCTTAAACACAAACTCCTACTTGTCACTGGGAGTGGGTGTAGAATGATTCATAACTGCTTCTCTTACTCTGGTGCTGGACACATTTTTATACTATACACACTTTAGTACAATTCCTAGGTGTAATTCTGAGGTGCTTGATAAATACAAGCACTAGTCTCTGTTGAAAATTAGGAAAATAAAATAATCACATTTGAAAGTACACAATTGAGCAATTCCTAGTATTATGGGATTAGCAACCTTTCAAATTCCATTATCTGAATCATGGAGATGTGCAGCTTGACTCTCCAGTGCATATCCTAGACATTTTGGCTTAGTCAAGCTGAAATACCATATATTGTAACATCATCTTATTTTTAGTTTTACATAGGAGTTTAGGTAGTTTAGTTTAACTTTATCATTAAATGTACAGCAGTACATTGTAATGGTTCCTGCATGCTATGAGGAAACATCCATCTATCTATCTTCAGAACCCGCTCATCCAGGACAGGTTTGCGGGTAAGCTGGAACATATCCTAACCATCACTGAATGCAGGGCAAGAACAATCCCTGGACAGAGCACCAACCCATCACATACAAACAAAGAGTAACAGAATATTAACAATATTAAAAAATGTATCAGGTGCACAATTATAAATGTTTAGATTAGATTAGACTAAACATTGCATTTATATAGCGCTTTTCTCACTACTCAATGCATTTTGCATAGTCAGTAGGAGCCACTTCAGCCACCACCATTGTGCAGCATCCACCTGGATAATGTGACAGCAGCTATTTTTGCACCCAAACACTTACCACAGATTAGCAATTAGGTGGTGAGAGAGATAGTTAGACAGTTGGTGGGGGGGATGATTAGGGGAACAGAATTTACTAGGCTGTGGTAGACAATTTAGCCTAGACATCAGGAAACATCCTACTCTTTAAGGAAGATGCCCAGGGATCTTTTATGACCACAATGAGTCAAGACCTCAGTTTTATGTTTCATTAGAAAGACAGCACTATTTTTACAACACAGTACTCCAGTTACTGCACTAGGGGCATTGAGATACACAGACCACAGAGAAAGTGCCCCTCC
Organism: Erpetoichthys calabaricus; assembly: GCF_900747795.2. Taxonomy (NCBI): domain Eukaryota; kingdom Metazoa; phylum Chordata; class Cladistia; order Polypteriformes; family Polypteridae; genus Erpetoichthys; species Erpetoichthys calabaricus. The sequence continues at coordinate 254,271,373 of NC_041394.2, forward strand.
TGGCCTCACAAACACCTAGATGGTCTTTCATCTAAGTACTGGCTGAGCCTGAACATGCTTAGCTTCCGGTGGATTATCTGTTCTGAAGTGCACGTGGTATTTGTATTATATTATTTAGTGTAATTATGGTGTTTGCAAAAGTATGATAAAACATTCATTGCTGCAAATGAATGAGTATTTTTTGTTTTTGTTCAAAAATCTTATTGCTTGAGAAAGAAAGCCCGGTGGTTTGTTTTTATACAGTATGCCTTTACTGCTTGCCAAAGAGGAGAGAGAGAGAAAAAAAAACCTTATGATCCTGATTATGTAGCTTGTCTTCCTGAGGCAATGAAGTAGACTGTGTAAATGTGTTTCACCTGGTGATCCACCCATCTCTTTTTAAACCAGCTTAAAATTCTTTTCTGTTGGTGGCAGGTTAAGAATTTGAGCAACCATAATAAATGACTATAGTAAAATAGTAATGTTTTAATCGTATGTTTACCCTCCTGAAGACATCCTACATTTTTTAAGATGCCTTGTACTGATGAACCTTTTGATGACTGCCACCATGTTTTTGGATTAGTTAGGTTGGTAGTGATTAGTGTAGCCAGAAACTAGGAACTGCTAAATATCTCTGGGGTGCTTTGTTGATATAAATAGGCATGTTACGCTTTTCCTGTTTTCTGAGTTTGACCACCATCTACTTAGTTTTGTTAGCATTAACAGTGAGGTCATGTATAATTTATCTGTAGGTTCTTAACGTTCCCAGCTGATAAGTATATTGATGAACTTAAATAATGGCATGGCACAGTGGTATAGTGGTTTCAGAGCTCTGGGACTGGGTTCAAATCCCAGCACTATTTCCATGTACATTGGAAGGATGTGTCTGTTAGCTAAATAGGTGTATCAACATTAGTGTGATATGACTGAAATAGGTGCATACATGAGCAGTCCTTGCTGATGGTATGTTAGGCTGTAGATCTTCATGTATCTATTTACTACAATGGGTTCAGTAATTAGATTGTTGTATGGACTCTAGGTCAGTGTTTGGGGCCAGTAATATTTTTCAGGTGATCCCATTGCAAGATAATGAAGGATAAGTTGATCAAAATGGTAGTAAAACTTAAACCCACAGCAGAACACTAAGAGAAGAAAGAAAATGGGGAAAACTGGCAATCTCCATGATTATCAAAGTGATATAAGAAGCCTCAGTTGCAACTTTAACAGAAGTGTGCTAAAAAAATTCTTCATTCCTGATTCACCTGCCAAGATGAAAAGATCTCTTTTATCTTGGCACACTCCAGAGTATGGGTCATAGAACTAAAGGTTCTGCATCCAAAGGCATTTTCTTTTATACTTGGAGACTTAAGAAGGCCTGTGTTCTGTAATCACAGTGTCTGCTCTGTTTAGTCAGTCAACTGAAGGTAGGCTAAAACATTGATACCTTATTAGAAGGCAATTAAATATTTTTAGAAATAATAATATGGCCTTACCTATTATTTATTGTTCTTGCAGATGTGCTTTGAATTAACTGTAGTGAAATTACTCAGCAGTTTGAATAGTTTTACAGCAGTCAGTTCTGCTTGATACAAGAAGCCACCCTAATTTTGAAATATGTATGACATTGAAAACGCATGGTTTTAAAAAAGAAATGTATTAACTAAAGATTAGATTTTTTAAGCATTTCAACATTTACATCTAAGTGTCTCATTGCTCTCAGAAGACATTCTCACAAAAGTCCATTTATTTATTATTTTGCTAAAAATATATATTTTCAGCTGTGATGTTTATACAATGTAATTGTTCATGACAGTAGTATTCATTGTAGAGCTGAGTGACACATTATGGTGGACTGGAGTAACATATGCTATTTCTACCTTAAAGCAGCCTTTTAGTTTAAAACTGTGACACCTTCTGTGTGAAGTTTGCATGATGGAAAGACCCTGTTTCACACAGAAGATGCTGTTTTTAATTTTTAGAAGCCTGTTTGTTCCTTGCATGGCTTACTTCTAATCTTTAAACTGTAACTTTTAGTGCAGAGCTCTATTTCTTTCTATTTTATTGTATTGTATTTCCTTCACACTTAACTTTGCTGCATTTCTTAAATGAGAAACCTAAGGCAGTGTTAGTTACATCTGATACGGCAGAATAAGAGCATAAACCTTTTGTCTTATTTAAGGAGATTGGTTACTTTTGTCTTATTTGAGGGGACTGATTCTAAAATGAAAAGCAATATTCTCTCAGGCCTAAGATTGAAATACATACTAGTTCTCTACATGTTAGCTACAAATACTTACTGTTTAGAAAATTTATACACAAATCAACTCAGCATGCACTTTACTTATTCAATAAGTGGTCAGCTTAATCCTCGTTACTTACATAAATGCCCTTTTAAAAAATATACTGCCCATTAAACTTTCATATTTAAATGTAATTACTGGCAAACTTGCCCAAGAAACAACTTTCATGGATAAACGTATCCACTTCAAGTTGCTGTCATGTATTGAAGTGTCATCACTTCGACATTAGACTGTTTACTTTTTTCATGGTGGTTATTACACAAGTTGGAAGTCTGCCAACATTGTACTCCTGAGCATGTCTTCTTGCCTAAATTGCCCAGATCTTTTAAAATTTGCACTCCAAAAAAACTGAGCAAAACTCCATTTTACTTGCTCCCAGTTATTTGAACTAATAGGCAGACAACACATGCTGATCATCCACTGTGTTTTATTATTGTATATAAGCAGAAAGTGATAAAAGATTAAAAGTAAATAGTTTGCCACACAGTGTGGATTGGACATTCTTACCTATGCTAAGTATATGGTAAATTAATCTTTCATATGTGCTGTATAGTGCATTGCATGGTGATGATTTCATATAAGTATACCACATATTCCAGTTTTGGAAGCTAACTCCTATGTGAAAATTCATATTTAAAATGTTATTTTCAGTGTGTCATGTGTATGCAGGGGTTAGCATTGCTGCTCTATAGATCTAGTTCCCTGAGTCCAAATTCCATTGTCTACAAGGAGTTTATACATTTGTTCAATTAATTCTTTGGGTTTTCCTCTCATATCTCCAAAGACATTCAGCTTAGGTTCACTGGTGACACTGAATTAGCTGATTGCGGGTTTGTGCTTGAATAAGCCTTGCAACATACAGATGTCCTGTCCAGAGCTCATTCCTGCCTTGTGTCTGATGCTATGTGCCTGATTCCTGCCTTGTGCCCTAGGCTATGGTCTCCTGTGACCCTCAATTTGATAAAGAATGATTGAGAATGTTATGTTATTTTTAAACAGATCAAATGTGTACAGATGAGATTTATAACTAAGCCCAGCTAGCAAAATCCACTCAGGCCTCATCTTGGCAGACTTCCTCAAGTCAGATCCTAATCAGTCAGCCCAGATGTGGCAGTAGTATCTAGACCAAGTCTACTTGGAATGATTGGCCAGCTCTTGTACAAGCTCTTGTACAAGCTATTTGGTCCAATAATGGCACCCGATCACTCCTCATTGCTACTAACACTGCACCAGAATCCTCCCACTATTTGCTGAACATCCCCTTTAAAAAAAGTCATAGAGTAGTACATGATATATACAAAACCAGATTTTGAAACAAGTAAATATACTATGGTACCAGCATAATATGGTGCAGGTAATTTTACCATAGTCTGCCATACTGGGATTTTGAAACAGGTACCAAAGGTAAATATGACATGGTACTATCTAAATTGATAATCAGGGCCAGTCTTTAATGTGGACCAAGGTAGATACCAGTTTAATTTAGATCCTTTACCATGGTTCCAAAATCACCACTACTGATGTACCATTGAAATGTTACACATCTAGTAAATGTTGCGAGTTTCAAGAGAAGAGAAAAAGTATTTATTTTATAACCTTCCAATAATATGGACAGTCAAAACCTTTTTCAAAATTTTCTTCTACAAAGTTTACTTTTTAAAATCTACAACTTACTTTATGCAGTCTGTAGTACAAAATAGGTTATATTAGTGGAAAAAATTGTAATTAACAAATACTAATTGAAAGTTAATTTCTACTAAAAGATGTGGCACCCATTATTAAATATCATTAGGAGGTAAAATAAATCTCACAATTTACTAGTCAAACACAATTAGTGATATATTTCCTTAAGAAAAGGTTACTAAAGTTATACAAAAAATGTAAATAAATAAACAATGAAAATACTATAACCTATTGCAAATAATGCCTTACTCAGAATATTCATTTTCAGATTTAGGTAGCTTGCCCATTTCAATGACAAATGCTTACTCTGAATCTTGCCTGCCATTGTGTTGTGTCCATGTGAGAATTCAGAAGGTCCCCTGGGAATGCAAGGTGCAAACCCGTGAGAAAATAAAGTCCACAGACAGTAAGTGGATTGGTGGAATATAGTGTGCTGAGCAAAAAATCAGCATTTCAGGACTAATAATTAAAGTGATATCATTCTATTAATTTTTACATTTTTTTAATTATATGTCATTGTTTCAGAAAAGAATGACATTTAATTAAATATATGGATGTTAGAAAGCACACAATATCGACTCATTTAAGGCTGTTGATAAATAAAAGTTAATTTTGCAGACATGAAGAACTAGAAAGGTACAGTTGGTAGATTCTGAAAGCAAAAGAATAACATTCCAATGAACAAAATACCAGGGATTCAAGTCTAAGCAGTTTCAGGTTATATGGGTCATAATATCAATTAATTTGGTGGACTAACATTTTAGGTTAATTGGTGTAAAGACATGAGCAAAAAAAAAAAAAAACCTATGATACCAGTATTGCAGAATATGGCTAACTGAGTCACAATACTGCAAACTTACATAATATAGTATTTTTATTTCCAGTGTTATTAACGTATTTAATATAACTTTTATTCTAGTGCCTAGAAATTAATATAAAGTGACACATAACCACCATTTTTTTCTTCCTGTCAACATCTAACAGTTCTTTTGGTGGGTCGTTATTACTGTGTTTACCAACTCCTACCACCTGCCAAAGAATACCAAGCTAAGAATGCATCGTCATAGCACCCCTGGAAGAAACCACTTATAAATTTCCTTGCAGAGGATTTGTTAGCTCTTATTGTTAAATTTTCAGGAACTGAACATTGAAATGAAAATAAGCAAGTGCAATTATTCTTAACAAAAATGTGTACAGTAAAGCACATTTACATGAAAGCTGCAATACAAAACATAAGAAGACACATCAAATAACATTGTTAGCCTATACTTTCACTTGTGTTACTCAAGTCAATGATTGCTGATTGAACAATATTATTGTTATGTATTTATTGAATATTATTGCTAATTGTTCTAGCTGGTGGTTATGGAAGCCATAAATGTGAATCCTGGAAAATGTATGGCTGTACCTTCTTTAATTATTGATAACAGAGACTATCTGTAGTAAATCTAGAAAAATAATGTCATTTTAAAATTACCGTAGTTGGCAACTCCACTACATGCAGTTGGCAACTCCACTACATTCCAGTAACAAAGGCATATGGTGAAGCTGTGTTTCATGGAACACCATGTTATATCAGGTGCAGTATGAGGATTATAGTTTTATTATACATTGTTCCACAGCAGCTATCCTGATACATTTATTCATTATTTTGTTTACCCTGAAAATGTAGAAAATGTGTTTAGTTTCGCATGATGGCAAACCTCTGTTAATTTAAGAGACTGAAGGAAAAAATACTCAAAGAGCCTGTGATCACTACTAGAACATATTATAAGATAAAAAGGTGAAGTATGTGTATCTAAATATTTCACCTTCTAATGTTTGAATGACATTTTGTTTGAGATCCCAATTTTCTTTTTTCAGTCTCTAGATTTCTGAGTGTAGGAAAACATGGGAAACCTCCACAATGTTTTCATATCCACAGAACCTAGAACCGTGGTCAGTGCTCCTGTTTTGCTTCAAATTTTCCAAAATGAGGACCTATCCTTTCAGTTTGATCTCTTGCAAGATTGCGAAATATTATTTCTTGTAATGGTCCTTGGTGCTTTTGCTATTAACAAGAAAAAGATAATTAATTCAAACATCAAAGTAAAATTTTTATAAAACATAATACAGTTTAAATATGTATTAACCTTTTACTGCAGACGTAATGAGAATAATTTTGGCTTCCTGAGCCCATGAACTCATCCAATTTTCTTTGAGTGAATGATTTCTAAAATATCCTCTAAGCTGTGCCCTTGCAGCAGTTGTTTTCATTATTTCCACAAGTTCTTGCCAGTTATCTGAAGGACAACTGTAAATAATTTAAAAAGTATATTCCAGTTCATTCATTATTTATATCAGTTGTTAGCTTTTAACTACAGCAGATTATCCAAAAATATATGCATATATTACTTCATCTCTTACACTGATACAGATGTAATCTATCATGTCATAAAAGGAACCCAAATATGACAGGTTTTTATACACCATGAAACCCACTTTAATATCGGGCGAACACAATTTCAGTGGCTGAACTGTGTAAAATTGATACTAGGGCCTAATATAAAAAATACAATTCATACAATAGACACAATTGCTCCTCCTATATTGACATAAATGGTTCCCCGAAACCTGCCCAGATGGTGTACTGACATTGTGTTTTGATATTGAAACAGTGACAGATTTAATTAGCATGTTAGAGTACTTACATTAAATCAAAGCAGGAACATTTCCAGTCTCCTTCCCTAGGCTGCTGAACTTCACACTTCACTGAAAATCCCTTTTTTGGTTGTTCACTCACTCATGGTTAAAACATGTTACGCATAGGTAACATCTATGAATCACAGGCGGAGTTAAACATTTAACTCCACCCAGGTTTAGGCACGCCCCATTCCCACAGGCTACAGAGAGGAACTTATCCTAGAGTGTGGTTTGTAGCCAAAGCTCGACACTACAGCTCCCATAATTCCATTATCAGTCAGTAGAGCTTTAAATTCTATCGTTCTAATTATGCCAACTGTTCTACACACAAGGAAAATTGGCTGGAGAACATGAATTATATCTTAGAAATGTAGAATGTGTCATTATAAAAGAAACATAGTATCAAAAATTGCACACAATACAAATATTGGGCTGAGTATATCCTTATATTTACATTGTTATAATATTTAAAGAGCTTTACGCAATTGATCTATGTACAGAACTGGCACAATTCTGGCAGGAAGTATAATATATTAGCAGGGTGATTCTGGCTTACGGCAGTGATTGGCTGCCATTTCTTGTCCGAATGACCATCATTCAAGACAGACTCAGCCCTACTACTACAGCTATGTCTGGGCTAATTGATTTGGACCTGGCTTGGAGAAATCTGCTCAGATGTGGCCCGATTATATTTTGTTAGCTGGAATGGAACTGGCACAATTCTGGCTTTAAGTAAAAGTTATTAGCGGGCAGATTCTGGTATGGTGCTGGCAGACAGTGATTGATTGTCATTTCTGGCCTGAATAGCTTGGACCAGAACCAGCCAGTCATTCCAAATATATTTGGACCAAGTGCTACAGCCACATCTGGGCTGACTGATTAGGGTCTGGCTATTAGAAATCTGCCCAAATGAGGCCTGAGTATATTTTGCTAGCTGGGTAACTATTATTTAATTAAGTAGTTGAATTAACAATGAGAATAACATTATCTTACTTTTCTTTTTTTACTGTAATTAAATTAATCTGCTATTTTGTAGGGATTTACAGTTTTGCCTAGGGTAGCAAAAATGCTACAGCCCAAGTAATTAGAGTATGTCATGGATAAATCTGTCTGGATGCAGCCTGAGTGTATTTTACTTGCTGGCTAGTCAGACATAGTCTGTTCTAATGTGGATTCAGTGCAGATGCAACGTGTTGATTGAACCGCTAACAGATCAGCCGGTGTGGTTATAGTTGATCATGCAATGCGACCTGCCGAAATTCTGGTGCAAACTATCCGGAACTACCTATTTTGGAACAAACATGGCACGAATGCAATATGCCATAACTTTACTGTAGTTGACATACTGTGCTTATTCTGAGTTCAGCCCAGATGTGAGGTGGCATACTTGGGCCAGAAATTAGTGAGCCATTACTAACCTGGATTTGAGTCTCAGGCAGGATAGCAAATCTGCACCTAGCCGGATTGTTGCTGATAGTGCCAGAGCACAACCAGAATCAAGCTAAATGTAGTCTGCTAGCTAGGATGTAATTTGTACTTTTCAGTGCATGTTACTGGCCCTGTTCTTCTCAAACAAATGTATGTTTAAGAAATTAGATTCAACCATAACCACATTTATTTGGAATTCAAAACATCCACGTATCCAAAGAGAGACCCTACAAAGGCCAAAGGCAGAAGGTGGCATTGCTCTACCTAACTTTCGATTTTACTAATGGGCAGCAAACATACAACATATTAAAATCTGGACATTGGCACAAATAGATGAACATATGCAGGCTTGGTCTGCAATAGAAATAGAATCCTGCAGTTCCTCTTTATATTCCTTGCTTTGCGCCCCAATAAATGCAAATTATCGTCAATATACAAATAACCCAATAGTGCTTCACTCACTCAGAATATGGAACCAATGTAGGAAGCATTTTAAGATAGAGAATCTTTGATCGGTGGCACCTCTGCACGAGAACCACCTTTTTCAACCCCTTTGCAAACATATGCAGTTTTTAATATCTGGAAAACATTTGGGATTAAATCACTTAGAGATCTGTACATAGACAACATCTTTGCATCCTACGAACAATTACATTCTAAATTTAACTTTCCAGCAACGCATTTCTTTCAATATCTTCAAATTAGAAACTTTGTTAAATAGAACCTGCCCAATTTTCCTCACCTCCCTCCTCCCTCTATGCTGGAAAATATATTTATCAGTTTCAAGGACTTAGACAGCATCTCTGCAATATATAAAACCATTTTACAGTCCCTCCCTTTCAAAGATCCAAGAGGACAATGGGAAAATGATCTTTCCCTCAACATATCAGAAAAGGAGTGGAAGGTAGCAATGCAGAGAATTCACTCGAGCTCCATATGCGCAAAGCATACAATTATTCAACTAAAAATTATATATCAAGCACATCTGTCTCGCTTAAAATTGTCCAAAATGTTTCCAGAGCAAGATCCAACCTGCGAACGCTGCAATCAAGTTCCAGCCTCACTGGGGTCACATGTTTTGGGCCTACACCAAATTAACATCATTTTGGACCAAAATTTTTAAATGCCTTTCAGACAGCCTTAGTGTCACAATCCCTCCTAATTCACTAACAGCTGTGTTTGGTGTACTTCCAGATGGGCTTAAAGTGTAGAAGGACAAACAAACTGTAATTGCATTTACTACACTATTGGCACGTAGGCTTATTTTGCTCAACTGGAAGAATCCTAACTATCCCCTTTTAAGTCAGTGGGTAACTGATGTTATATATTATTTGAAATTGGAAAAAATAAAATTCTCACTTAGAGGATCTGTGCAGAAATTTTTCAAAACCTGGCAGGATCTAATCAATAACATTTTAGAATCTCTTATATATATCTCTCTTCTGGTTCGTCCTGCTTCCACTTCAAAACCGGTCCCGCCCACACTCAGCCGACACGGCATTTCTCGATTCCTATTCGTCCTCTTCCATGTCATGTACTATACTGGCCTGCTGAGCGTAATACATCCAACATGTACTCGAGGTGCTGGCACAACTGTAAAGTAGCGTTACCACCTTTGCAGGAGCCACCCGTTTCTTTACAACAGCTTCTTACACAGCAAACATCAGAAGCTAAAAATTATCGTGAACACATTCGAGAATACAACTCTTCTCTTGCGTTTGCTTCCATGGGTGCACAGATAACTCAACCTCCTGGCCACGGACCACGGACCATACTGTTTTAAAATACATGGGCAAATTTATCACCAAATCTCTCCACTATACGCTAACACTTCTACCTCTCCAGGATATGGACAGTTGTATGTTTTTGACACAGCGCAAGCTACTGAAGTACGCTTACAAAATAAAACAAACTCTGTATGCAGTGAAAATTTACTTCTCCAGCTAGATTCCATGCTCAGAACCATCAACCCCTTCGCTAAATTATACAAACACATGCATGAAATCACTCAGTCCAATCCAACAGCAACTGTACGAATAGTTTTCAAGGAAAACCCTAGGCAGGATTTACGACGATACAATGCCCCGACATGTCACACCGATGTTGCAGTGATATTTGTCGGAGAAGATGACGAACCGCCTGCCGAAAGGGACATTTGCATCTATACCATAGGCCACTCCTGTAAACAGATTTCCACACTCAATATGAATTATGATCCTATGGTTTACCCACTTTTATTCCCTTACGGAGACATTGGCTGGCACAAAGATTTACAACATGTTCCCGATATAAGAACTGTCAAGCGAATAAGGCTTACTCAATGCCAATTTTACGCGTACAGATTAGCAATGAGGAATACATTTAGTATTTTGTACTCCAGCGGCAAACTATTCCAACAGTACGTCGTAGATGCGTATGTTAAAACAGAGGGCGCACGTCTTAACTATCTCAGATTACATCAACAAGATCTGCGTGTGGAACAATACAAATGACTGTCAGACGCACTGCAAGCAAACACTGAAAATAACAACGTACGTGTAGGCAAAATGATCATATTACCGTCCACATTTCCAGGAAGTCCAAGATACATGCAACAAAACTATCAGGATACCATGGCCATAGTAAGTAAATTCGGAAAGCCTGATTTATTTATCACTTTCACTTGTAATCCTGCTTGGCCGGAAATTCTACATGCACACTGGGTCTTTCAAGAAGTATTTATTTCTTCTTGATTTCTGAATTCCTTTCTCACCGTTTTCCGTTCCTATTCTTACACCGCCGTATGCTACGGTGGGCGCCGGCTTGTAAGCTTTAAAGCACTAAGGAAGCAGATTCTCTCACTATTGTCTTTTTTTTCTTTTTCTTCTCCATTTATCTATATTCAGTTATTAATTTTAACTCTATTTACTTGTTTTTACTAGGTTTAAGTTTTATTCTGCTGCCCATGCTCTCTTTCTCAGGGGTGGGGGCTGATTTGTTTTCAATCCTATTCTTGTAAAATTGATCTGTTTGTATGGAATGTTGTATGATTTCAATAAAATCAATAAAATTAAAAAAAAAAAAAAAAAAAAACCCAAATGTATGATGAGTGACTTCCTAAGGGCCTAATTCTCTGACTAATATATAGTGGATAACCCATTCTTTTCACACTCTAGTCAGGCAACAATAATAGGCAGTATTGAATGAGTGCTTGTCAAGAACAGAATAGTTTTGAATGCAACGTAATTTAAAATTATTTATCTAAACTTTTTTTAGTATTCATTGGATTCTGTCTGTCCTGCGGTGGGTTGGCACCCTGCCCAGGATTGGTTCCTGCCTTGTGCGTTGTGTTGGCTGGGATTGGCTCCAGCAGACCCCCGTGACCCTGTGTTCGGATTCAGCGGGTTGGATACTGGATGGATGGATTGGATTCTGTCTTGCTTTCAGAGTTGCCAGGGTAAGCTCCTGTTTCTTTGAGACCTAAACTGGATTAAGCAAATTTGAGAATGTCATTAATTGGAAAAAAGAATATCAGTCATATCAATCAGTTAATTCATTCAGTTTGTTAGCCCACTTATCCAGTTGAAGTCATGGAGATCCAGTGCCTGTCTTAGCACCACTGGGTTCGAGACAGGAAGTGACAACATATGGCACATTTGCAAAAACACACTTCCACAAACTAGCATTGGGCAAATTTAATTAGTTAATTTTATATAGTGCTTTTCTAACCTGCTCAAAGCACTTTAAATGGGGGGAACACTTCTACCACCACCAATATGTAGCATCCACCTGGATGATGCAACAGCAGTCATACTTTGCTCACCAGACATTAGCTATTAGGTGGTGAACGGGTGAGAAAGATACTTAGCCAATAAGGGAGAGGTGATGATTAGGGGACCATAATGACTAGGCCATGGAGGGAAATGTGACATTTAGCCAGATCATTGGGAAACACCATTTTGTTTTTGAAAGATGCACAGGGATGTGCAGAGTAGGGCCTTGATTTTAAATCTCATCTGAACGTTGGCACCAATTTTTATAGCACAGCATCCCCATCACTGCACTGGAGCTTTTGGATACACACACAGACCACAGAGTAAGTGCCCCCTGACGACCTCACCAACACTTCTTCCTGTAGCAAACCAAACTTTTCCTAGGTGGTCTCCCATCCAAGTACTGGCCAGGACCAAACAACTTTATCTTCAGGTGGATTACCTGTTCTGCAGTATAGATGGTATGGCTGCTGGCTTTAGAGTGTGCCAGTTTCATTGTTGCAAATAAACCTCACCCTTTGGGATGTTGAAGGAAAATCCATGCAGACATTGGGAGAATGTGCAAACTCTGTGCAGGCAGTGCCTAGGCTAGAATTTAAAATAAAGACTCTGGAGCTGTGAGGGAGCAATAAGCTTACCCTGTTCTTACTGATTAGTGGAGAGGTCACTGAAATAACTGCTGTCCTTTAGCTTTCCATGGCATTTGCAGCTGTGTCTGAACTACTCAGTACTATTTCTCACTTTTTTATATTAATAAGGGAGCAAACTCGGCAGTAAAACTGGAATTATAAAGAATATGATAAAGAAAATGTAAACATTTAAACCTATGTCAAAATATACAAATTTCTGAATTTATTTTACATGCAAATATAACAGTGGCACATTTTTCTGAATGCAAAATAAGAAATGATAGAGCAATTAAACAATTAAATCAATTATACATATGACTGATCCACTGATTTATGAAAATGGTTGATAGATAAACCCACAGTCACAGTGGTACTGCAGGACTGAACTTCAGAACTTCTGACCTCTTATATATATGGTAAGGTAGTATAATATTGAACTGAAAAAGCAAAGGTTGATTCCATGCTTAAAAATAAGAAGAAAAGTGAAAAACAGAATATGTTCTCAGTTGAGGTGGCATCAGGTGTTGCTTTCAAAATGATCTGTTAATGATCTGTTATATTTGTTATTGCCTGATGAATGAGTTTCTGCATTTAAAAAATATTAGCATGGTGAACGGAGTAGCCTCACTTCTTCTACCATTATTTCTGTTAGTGGCAAGTAGACTACTATAGATGTGAGGAACTTCACATGTCTTTTATAACTTTGCTTGGCAACAAAATTGCAATATCAGAATAAGATCCAAACGAGAAGACATAACACACCACCTCAAAATCAAAGAGTGTCAAATTCTCCCAAACATAAAAACAAATTCCAGTATTAAGTAGCCTCATTTAGCCAGCACTATTAGAGACTAGCATTATTAGACAGACATTTTGATGCAGTAGCTACTGAGATTAACAACAACATCAGTGTATATGAATTGCAAATATTATATTTTTGATCTCAGAATGATTGGCTTATCATCCAAGACAAAAATAACTGCAGTCAAGCTGTCCATGCTTTAGAGATTTATGATCAAGTCATCCACTTAAAAGTAACTTGCACTTTTGTATCACACCTAAGGCAGTGGTTCTAAGGTGCATTCCTGGGGTTTCTGTAGCTGCAGAGTGTGGTTTCAATAAACTTCAAAAACCTGTAATTTTTTACCTTTAATTTATCTCATTATTTAATCAACTGCCATTGTTTTCTTATTTTGCATTTAGAAAAGTGAAGTTGAACAAGATTTGCATTCATCAGAAATGTGTAATTTTTGCAGAACCTTTAAATTTTTACATCTTTTTTGTCTTTTTCTTTTTCATTAACTTTGTAAAAAGAATTTGTTTTGTCAAATGAAAAAGAATATTGACAATTACTAACAAACAGAGCAGACACCAGTAAAAAAACAAAGTTAAATTCCAGAGGGAAGCTAGTATATTTCAGTGTAACTCACTTACTCATAAACGACGAGATTAAGGTGTTACTGTACTCATAAACGACAAGATTACAGTGGAAATGTTGAGAATAACGTCAACATTTTGACTTTAATCTCGACATAGACTTTTTTTTCATCACTGTATCCCTTTTTGTTTTCTTTTCTGTGGCCATAATATGCTTCCGTAGAATTGTCAAAGCTACAATTCAAAACATTTCGCCAGATCATTCATAAGGACACAGTAGTATAGTGAAATACATTAGCTGAACATGACAATGGCAGATATCGCTAACTGTATTTAGAGACATCAGTTGCAATTTTTTACATTTGAAGCGGTTTTATTAGATCTGCACAACTAATCACAAAACTGAACAGATAATGGAAAATAAAACCTATGGGACGTGAAGCAGATCCATTTTAAAATGCTCACTAGGCCTGATCACTTTGTCGACATCTACCAGGTAACTCATATAGCATTGCTTAGACAAGATGAAGAATGTCAGAGTTCTAAAACAGAGGTCTGAAGTGACAAAGAAATAATATTTTTTCTTACTATTACAAGGCTTTGGGCCTGACTGCTCTTTTTAGAATAAATCAAAGTCATGTCAAGACAGTGTATTAAGAAATGAGGAGTGCTTTTTGTGATTATTATTGCCGAAAGTGCTTATGTAATCCCACTTTACACAGGTACCTCAATTTATGGTTTCTGCTGTAATTGGAGAAAAACGTGTGTGTGTGTGTGTGTGTGTGTGCGCATGCGTGCGTGTGTTTGTGTGTGTGTGTGTAAACTCACTCTGGATGGTGTGGTCTGTGTTGTGTAACTATGTCTTATCAGGTCAAATAAAGTCCCTTTTTAACATTATTGCCTGTTACAAGTTTCAATGAGGCTGAAGGAGGGCTTAGCCATAGTGTAACCAGGAATTCAATGGGTGTTTCATGACTGATGTTGTGGGTGTTACATGATGTTGGGGTATTATGTGACTGACCTCATAGGTACTGCAGGCTGCAATTACACTGTGGAAATAGTCAGAATTAACAGCATGTTGCAAATCATTTTGCTTGTTATCTGCCTCTCCAGTGGGGCTGTTTCTAACACACACACACAGAGAGAGAGAGAGAGAGAGAGAGAGAGAGAGAGAGAGAGAGAGAGAGAGTGAGAAAGAACAAACTCTAGGCTTCCTAACAGAAAACATTTTGAAGCCCTGTGAACATCCAATATGTGAACTTTAAATTAACCAGCTACACTTACACATTATTCATGTAAGAAAAGAATATTGGTCATAACTAGGGTAAACTATAAACAAGTTATTATCTCATTTTACCAGAGCATTATTAAGTAATGTCTCTTTAGTAGGATTTAGGGATATTATATATGAAAATTTGCCTTAAATTGTATTATCCACAAAAGAATGTAGCTTTGATTAATTGATCAGAAATGCTTGACAATCTGACTTGGCTTCTTGATGGCTTTCTCCAACGAAGATATTGCATTGATTAACCTTAACATTAGATCCAGTTCTTTGAGAAGTTTATATTACCTCCACATAAGTAATCATTTTTATTGCATTTCCTGAAAACATTTTGGCCCCTCCTATTCAGCTTTTTTGATCTAATAAATCTGTTTTCAATATGAAGGAATTATATTTTGTGAACTTAGTATTATTGGCCTCTATTAAAACACAAAGGCTAGAGCCATCATCTCTGAACCTGCTTTGGTAAATGCTCAAGTAAAATGGTTTACATATTTGTTTTGGCTGTATTTAGTCTACAAGGTCGAAGCAATTCAAAACAACTGTAGTATTATAACACAAAAAGGAGTAGAATAAAAAAAAATCTAATCTATCTTTAGAGAGGTACATAAAGCCATTTAAATACATTAGGATCTAAGTGTGTTTTTATATGTAAATAAAAGAGTATGTTTCAATTATTGTTATTATTTTCTCTTCAAAGAGCAGCGATCACAAGTGGAGATTAATTAAACCAATGAATAGTGAAATGTGTTTAGAATTTGTCTTTAGTTACCATAGTCTATTTAAATGCTTTATGAGTTCATTTTTGTTTAATTTGAAAATGCTACAGTAAAGGCTGATCAAAATGACAATCTTGACAGCCATTGATATTTTTTTATAATAAATACATTTTATTTAAACAGTACAAAACACAAATATATTCAAATTTCAAAGTCTTCACCATTACAATCATCAAACTCAAAACAAAATACATATACATTGCATACTGAAAGGGCAGTGAACATTTTCATACATTATAGGAAATATAACAAAAATATATGAACTGAGATTTTTGAGCATTATGGGAAAATCTACAGATGTAGCTACCCAAATGTATTCTACCTGTCTTAGGCATATACTGTAAAGTCATTAAAATGCATTTGGTAAAAAGTTTGTATTTAAAACAAAATGGTAGGGCACTGGCACTGGCGATAGACAAGGACTTATTGTTCAATATGTTATTAGATATTTTGGGGCACTGTGGGAAAATCCTAAGAATTAGATCCCCGAAGTAAATTTTCCAAGTATGCCATTAAAAGGCATTAGGTGTTCAATATGCATTTAAAAGAAAAATATACAATACGAAATTGTGACATTTACAGGAATTATAGCTAAGATCTCGATCTTCCACTTGGTACTCGACTTTATTATGCATCAGGGGAAAATTGCCAGAAATTATTCTGCAAAGTTAACCTGTGTACACAGGCATTGAAAATCTTTTTAAAAGTAGTTCTACTCATTAATTATGAGGCCGGTGAGTCGCTGCCTATTGGTGCCGTTATAATTATTTTTGGTGAATCCTGTAAAACTGACAACAATTACCTAATCAACCAATAAAGGTTTTCAGAATTTGGATATGCATTGCCAATTGTTACGTTTAATCGAGTAACTGGATATGTTCACAAATGTGTGCATTTATCCATCCATTATCCACCCTGCTATATCCTAACTACAGGGTCACAGGGGTCTGCTGGAGCCAATCCCAGCCAACACAGGGCACAAGGCCAGCCCACCGCAGGGCGCGCACACACACACCAAGCACACACTAGGGACAATTTAATATCTGTCAATGCACCTAACCTGCATGTCTTTGGACTGTGGGAGCAAACCGGAGTACCCGGAGGAAACCCATGCACACACGGGGAGATCATGCAAACTCCACGCAGGGAGGAAGCGAACCCAGGTCCGCTAACTGCGAGGCTGCAGCGCTACCCACCGCGTCACCGTATATATTTATTGATTTATCTATTTGCCACTTTAAAAAGGGCGACTTAGACTTTAAGTATGTCAGCGTGATCATGTACCTAAGTGTAGTACATAGGCGCAAATCAGTTTTCCGTGCGGATGACTGAACTGTGAATCGCCAAAACGCAGACAGTTTAACCAAGAACTGGGGAGCTGCCAGGTGACGTCACCAGCAGCTGTGGCTTGGACAACGTGGACTCAGGCGGCCTGCTGGGAGTGTTTGATTTCCGCCTACAGTACAGTTAAAGCTGAACAGGTAGTCTTTACGGAAAAAAGAAGGTACACAGAGCTTCACACTAGACCGTAAAAGTAGCACACTTGAATAATATGGCATCACAAGCCCTCACGTGACGAAATTATAAATAAATGTATGGGACCGAACATGATACAATGTATGCAGCGAGGCGTGCGTTTAAGTGTGCACAAAACTGTTGATGGATTTTTACTCTAATAATTTGTGTGCCATAATTAAAAATGAAAAACACGTTGTGAACATTAGCAGTGCCTCCTTGTATCCGTTCTTTACGGCACGAATTTACATTTTAATACGATTTGCTGACACTGGCTGGCATAGCGAAATGTGCTGGGCATGGCAACAATCGCAGAACAGCGTCCTTAATTTGTTTCTGTCATAGGGACCCCGTCAGGGTCGCTAGGACAGTCGAAGACTCCCAATTGTGAAGCCGATTTCCTCCATTTTAAATTATTTTCCCATGTCAAAAACTAAATCTCATATATGTACGCGCCTTATTAATATCGTTCTAAACTAAAGAATGGGCTTGCCACTTGAACATGTGAATTGTACTAAACTTTCTTAATCAAAATGGTTTCATTAGTTGTTACTGAGTTATAGTATATTCGCCAATATAGTTGGACCTGCGTTATTCACGGTAACACTGAGTGAGACGAAGTCTAAAGATGGCAGCAAAGCAGACAAGTGCCGCACTGCGGTAATGCAACTATTAAACAAATAAAGTTGACTGGATTTAGTTATGCCAGTTTCTGTTCATTTAAAGTGCTCACGGAAAAAATAATGGGTTGTACCTGCCAAGATCCTATTAGTAAGAATGCATGCAGTGCACACCAGCCTGCAGCGCGGAATGCAGCGGTATTGGCCATTCGTAATGGCTTTAACCGACCTAAAAAGAAAACTAATGTTTGTAATGCTTTGAATAAAATAAACTTTAAACGAAATGTAATGCATTTTCCAACGACGATTTTCCACTGGCTTGCAAAGACATTAAAAAAACATGGCGAATAACTTTCATGCGCATCTGCATAACTACGTTTATACAAATTTGTACTGAACAGAACTGAATAGGGTAGACAGGGCAGAATGTATTTCATGCAAACATGTTTACTTGCACCGCTGTCAACAAAGGGTGTGAATGGATCTTCACATGGATTAAAGTTAAAATACTAACATTAGTTTAATTATGAAAAAACGATTACAGGAAAACTTTTGCGTCTTTCTGATTTTACAGAATGAGCAGAAACAAGACAAGTTAAAGAGGACTGCTCTGAACTTTCGTCTGATGAAAAATGTATTAATCATACATTAATTATTCAGTAATCAACTTAAGGTAATAACATAACTATTTTTAATTGACAATATGCTACTTCCAATATCGCGACTCATTATATCTACGCACGCGAAATACATACCTAATGTGACCGCCCCTGTAGAACACTTATTGGTTAATGTGTGCGTCAATCATTTTTTTATCTCATTCATTTATAGTAAATGTGATGGACAGTACATTCTTCCATTCTAAAATAATTTTCTCTTTAATAGAAAATACATTCTGGTTGTATATATGTGTTGTTATTTAGATATTTATTTGGCAGTATCGAAGTAGACGATTGAATGCCTGTAATGGCTTCCGTTAAGATTCGCAGTCCCATATAAACGACAAGTCCCAAGATTCATTTAGCTAAGACTCGTGAAAACTTTGACCTCCGCAGTTTGCCGTGACGCAAGTAGACAGTAATAAAAACAGATGACATCAAGAAACAGCAACGATGTTGAACGTATATATTTTAATACACCTTAAATTGACGTGACTTTTGCACTGGCTGTTCGTCGCCAGTGTGAGCATTATGGGTGATATTGGTGAGTTTTTATCTTTATGGAAATAGTGTCACTCAGCCGCTACTGCTTTAAGGTGTCTATGTACAAACTTTAAATCGCAAAGTACCGTAATGATTTTTACTGCTAGGACGATTTGCTGGGTCATTTTCAAGTCTTTCTTTTTTTTACCTATTTAAGAGACGACGACATATTTAATGTTGACAATTTTGCAAAAAAATCTGTTAAAGTACGTCTATTAGTGCAAGTTGAATGGCTTTGGATTAAAAAAAACGCTGATGGAAAATAATGTTTAATTGGTGTGAGCTGAGACCAGCTCAGAGTACTATACATTTTTAACATGGGATTCGCAAACCATTGGGTCCATTATGGTCGTGGGGACCCTTTATGACTACTGAAAAATATTTGTTGTAGCTGGGGTTTTCTCCAGTTTTCTTTCCATATGGCAAAGAGTACTAAACGCGTTTCCATTGCAGTTATGCGCAAAACTGGAGCAATACTTCTGAAAAGTCGACAAAACACAAATGCGAACGTGCTCTGCTATGGGCTGTCGTTCCGACCCAAGTTGGGTCTGGCTTCACGACCGATGCTGCTGAGATTGGCTGTGCTCCACCACCGCATGATCCTGAATAGGACGAGCAGATGGGCTAGCTGGATGGATGAGTAAAATGTTGGTACTGTCATCTTTAGCAGCACATGTAAAATGACCCAAGCTTTTAGAATTTCCGTTGGTTGCTGTCAAACTGAAGGTATTATGAACAGTCTTATGAAAACAACCGATGTAATATTTGTTAAATCCCCACTATCACTTTATTTTAAAAAATGTGCAGGCATCTACTTACAAAGTTAAGCTGATCTGGAGATTGATAATATTTTAGGTTTAATTGCTGTCACCATAGAATACATTCTTCATCAGATTAGAGTGAAAGTTCCTCCCCATAATTCAAGTGTGTGGATATTTGTAGTCTTTTCTACTATTATTTCTAACAAAATACCATTAATGTTATGTCAAAAGGGTGGCTTGGTAATGCAGGGGTTAGCACTGCTGCCTCATGGTTCCAAAAGCCCAAAGCTTTACTTCCATGGCCAGTTGGAATTTATACATTTTACTCTCAGTTGTTTTTCCTCTGAGTACTCCAGTTTTAATGGCAAAGGCTTGTGGTGGATTGCTTGGTGACTCTAAGTCGGTCTTTTGTAGATGGGTGTGTAAATGGGATGTATGATGGACTGGCACTCTGGGCCAAGGCTGATTTGTGCCTTGTACTCGGTGTTGAAAGGGTAAGCCACAACTCTGTGAGACTGAATTGGATTAAGGTGATTTGTGAATATTGTGTACTTTTAATCCTATATAAACATTGTTAGGTCTACAAAGACCGCCACAGTGAAGGACAAATCGGCTTTATTTATTACTGTTTGACTTGAAATGTTGAATGATTATGGTTTGTATAATAAATGATGCAATTACTGCATTATTGAGACAATGTTTGAGAAATGGTTCACATCTCTTGAAGATTTGAAACTCAGTAACTAAAGCTATGTAATGCTATGTAGTGCTATTGAGTATTCCAAGGGCAGAAGAAATTTTAAACGACTGTAAGAACACTTCCAGGCTGAAGCAGATCATCTTTCTCTGAATGAAACTCTATCTTGTAGTACACAATTTTATTTTTGGAAGAAGCTTTTGGCAGTAAACATTCATAAATATAACGGTCTAATTTGTTAGGATAAGAGTGGCATCATGATGACATTCGCAGTATTGCTATTTCTAAGAACCTGTGACCCACATTCATCTTTGGCCTTGGCTAGCCACTATTTGTAGTTTAAGTGTCGTCTCAATGTTTGCTGTAGTTTCCTGAATGAACTCTAACTTCTTCCTGTAGTGAAAAGACATACCGTACTTCTAAGCGCAGTGACAACTGACCCCATTTAAAGTGTTTATTTGTGCCCTGAGATTAAAGGGCCTCCCATTTAGTAATGATTCTTGTATGATGTGTGTTACTGTGAAGAACTAGATGGGTAAAAATTAAAATGAACAGATTAACTAGAGCAGGTATGGCCAATTCCTATCCTAAAGAGAAACCGTGGCTTCAGGGTTTTGTTCCACCCCAGTTACTTAATTAGAAGCCAGTCCTCACCAATAACAGATCTTATTTTATTTCATGGCTTGTTAGTGTTTTAACTCTACCATGTCAGTTCATTCTTAAATCACAGATTTTTTTTCTTTCCTAGTGATACATGTATCATCCAAGTGATTTGATGCCCAAAACGGAGGAATAATTTTCTTCACTTTCTCTTCAGTTTCCTTCTGAGTAATTAAACCAAATAGTGAATGATGAATACACAATGGTGGAAATGGAGACAAGCTAGATATAGAACTGGTGATTCCTTTATATATTGCATGTTATTGTTAATAAGGAGCATTTAAAACAATAAGTACAGCTATGTAAGACTAAAATAAGCAATGAAGGGTTCAAAATCATAACAAGTGTGAAAACTAAAATGAAACAGAAAAATGCAGCTTGAGCAATAAGTGCTTCACCAGCAGTGAAAGATTTCTTATGAATCAATTGAGTTGGAACAAAAACCTGAAACTACTGTGGCCCTCCAGGGGAGAATTTTCTCAGTCCTGATTTAAAGGGTCTGAGTCTTAAATAGCAAATCAATGAAATGAAGTTAGTTAGTAGCAAAAACTAGTCACTAATTAAGAAAATAGAATGAAAACCTGTAGCTACTGTGGATCTCCAGGATCGGAGTTTGCCACCCCTGAACTAGAACAAGAGTGTCAAACTCAAATCCTGGATGGCTGCAGTGGCTGCAGGCCTTCATTCCAGCCAGTTTCTTAGTTGGTTAGTAACCAATTATTGCTGCCAAATGAACAGATTTCCTCTGCCTTAAATTTATTTAATTTGATTTTAAATACTTAGACCCATTAATTGTTTTGTTTTTCCAACAGTTAAAAAACAATGAATTTGACACTCCTGAGCTACAGCATAATAGTCCATGCCATTCTTTTTATTTTAATGCGGAAAATATGTGGACCTGGTGCAGACATGCATACATTCAGATACAAAATATCAATCTAATAGATAAGTAGAAGTTGTGCCTTTACTTTATATGTGTAAGTAACGATTGTATTTTGAATTATTATTGGATATAGTTCTCCTGCTGGTTGTGACCACAAACAGGAAAAAAACTGTGAAAAATGGGTGGATGAATATTGGATGTATAAGTGTGAGGCAAATTCACCTCAGCACATAAATTATGCTGTACATAAAAAAAAAAAAAAAAAAACTTTTTTGAAAAAAAAATGTATGTGAGTCAGTAATTAGGGTGGGTAGATAGCCTGTAACTGAAGCTGTTATAGTGCTGTCTTAGTAATAATCAGAATAAATCTGAGTGAGCTCTAGTATTCAAGTATTACAAAAAATATGTTAGGAAGTGTATGCATGGCGTAACATTCATGTGTGTTTGGGGACGTAGTTAACTGATTTGAAAATTGGTGCATTTTACATTTTTTAGTTAGTTTATCAAAGAGTTAGTTATCACATTTTTGTTTATTAAATATTTGTAACAAAAGGTCACATTCATATAATATATGCAATGATGTGAATTAGTAGACTACATGAAATAGACATTTTTAACAGCACTTTACAATATCTTGTAGTTAAAAATGTAGCCCAAATATGCATGTGGTGGCTCAATAACTTTCATAGAGAGCGGAGTCCAATTCAAGTGATGTTAAAGTTGATTGATGTGCTAATGTTAGTTGTGGAGGGTCTGTGACTAACTGTTGTTCATATTTCTTAAACCTACCATTTTTAAGAGAAGTACTTGATAGACAGTTAAAATCTCTGTCTGTCTCAAGGTAAAATTGTTGGCTGTTAAGACCAGGATGGGGAACATGTTTGGAGTTTTACTGATAAATTGTAATGTCAGAGAAATATGGAATAATTATATAATGGAAGTTTTTTTGAATGTAAAACTAGGATTTTTTTTTAAATAACAAAAGGGATTCTGAAAAAAAAAAAAAAAAACAACCACCCCAACAAGTACAAGATTTAGTGCAGTAAATACAATCTCCTGTTTCTCAACTATAGTAGCAATGCCATACCACACAGTTACCCACTAAATGCCAATACTGCATATGAATTAAAATAAACTAAAATTACCAAAAGAGGTAAAAGTATGAATGCAAAACACCATTGCTGGCATAAAATCACAATGAGTATTACTCAATGAAAGTAGATAAGCAACTGCACTAAGTTCCTCCTCTAGCTATTAATATTAGTAAAAGTCCAATAATTTGTTAAAATTATCCAAATAACTAAGAGCTTGAAAAGGAACTGATTTATTGTATAATGGGAACATCAAGGGCAAAAGTAATCTTTAGTACTGGATTTTTGTTCAAATTTGTTTTCCTAGGGCTAAATTTCTATGTGTACTTGAGCCTCTTACTCAATGGGTTTGACAATTTCTGAGTTCAGAATGTTTAGACATTGTGAATTAATGTTTTGTAAAAAAGCTTAGAAAAGGTTTGTGGAACTATTAAAATTCAATTAAATTTATTTTTATAAAATGCACTTGCAGTTCTAAGCCCTGTAATAAACTGTTATGTGAACATAGCTTAATATGATGCAACATTCTCTTACCTGCTTAACTCATTCAGGCTGTGGGGGCCAGAGCCTACTGCGGCAGCATAGATGGCAAGGCAGTAAATAAATCTATACTTGTATTAAAATAGAAAATGAAATGGATGAAAACACCAAAAGTACTTTGGGAGGAGATGTCAAAACAGGGCTTTGCAGCTGAGAAGGTGGTATTATTCTAGTATTAATGTGTATTTGTACCTCTCTGTGTGTGCATATACAGCATTTACTGTATGCAAACAGAAATAACTTAATGTAAAATGTGGCATTTTGTATTTTTGCCTTACTTATATATTCTTTACAAATCCTAAACTGTTAATATACAGGTACAGCGCATATATATATATATATATATATATATATATATATATATATATATATATATATCCATCCATCCATCCATCCATTTTCCAACCCGCTGAATCCGAACACAGGGTCACGGGGGTCTGCTGGAGCCAATCCCAGCCAACACAGGGCACAAGGCAGGAAACAATCCTGGGCAGGGTGCCAACCCACCGCAGGACACACACAAACACACCCACACACCAAGCACACACTAGGGCCAATGTAGAATCGCCAATCCACCTAACCCGCATGTCTTTGGACTGTGGGAGGAAACCGGAGCCCCCGGAGGAAACCCACGCAGACACGGGGAGAACATGCAAACTCCACGCAGGGAGGACCCGGGAATCGAACCCAGGTCCCCAGATCACCCAACTGCGAGGCAGCAGCGCTACCCACTGCGCCACCGTGCCGCCATATATATATATATATATATATATATATATATATATATATATATATATATATATATATATATATATATATATATATATATATATATATATATATATATATATATATATATATATATATATATATATATATATATATATATATATTCACTTAAGTTCGTATATTGTGGTTATGTATTTACATTCTTGTTTGTCGGAGAATGGTCATGGGGTGAATATTGGCTGGACATGCAAGTAGACTGCCTTGCAAAATGGAGATCATGGGTTCGCGTCCCAGGTCCTCCCTGCATGGAAGCATTTTGAGTAGCGAGAAAATGCTATATAAATGTAAAGAGTTATTATTATTACTACCCATTAAAACTCTGTGATCCGTCTTACATAAATGTACTTATTTCTCAATTTTCATTTTTTCTTTTTAGGAATACAGTGGAACCTCTGTTTGCGAGCATAATTCGTTCTGGAAACGTGCTTATAATCCAAAGCACTCATATATCAAAACAAATTTCTCCATAAGAAATAATGGAAACTCACATAATTCGTTTCACAACCCACAAATATTTATATAAAAATGATTAATACAAAATCTTCACTCTAACTAATGGAATCACTGCTATCTGTTGGCTCACTGGAATCTTTCTTTTTTTGCGACTTTAACAAGGAAACCTATCCAATGACAGTTGCTTTTGCCTAGAGTCTCTACACTTGGACACAAAATAAAAAAAATGCTTTACGCACTGTAAGGTTTCTAAACTCTTTTGGGATTCCCCCCCAATGGGACAACACACGGAAGAGCATCCCAAAGCAAGCAACTGCAGGCTCCCAGCGCTGTAGCAGAGGAGCATAAGAGGTTCCCTGCAAAATGCTAAAAGGCAGCATGTCTACCTGGACAGGGCTGCTAGTAGAAGTGAGACAACTCAGTATCATCTGAGGCTGTCTAAACCCCTAAATGAGATGGAGAGGGATTCTCAAAGCATGAGAGCAAGCTAACATAAAACCACTGGGCTACCAAGTAGCAAAAGGAAAAAAAACGAAGCAGCTTTCTTAAAGACTGCTAGAGAGAACTGATTCTTTGAGGGTTTCCCATGGCTTAAACATACTGGGCTGCAAGGGGTCCCTACTTTTATATATCCCACATCTTTAGCATTATTTGGGGTATTGAGAGAGGTCAGTATGGGTCTTTCTTGTCAGTCAGTATGAGATAGTTTTGCCATGTTGGCTTACCCTTTTTTGTTTTTCTACTAGTGCTTGACAAATCAGCCACTTGTTTGGCTTTTCTGTTATGACAGGATCACAGCTGGTGATTGTTTCCTTGGCACCCATTGCTGTACATGCTCTCTTTGTGCTTCTTAGAAGGCATAGGAGCCAGTTTGTGAAGTGACAGCTGTCATATAAATTACAGCTAATCACAAAGAAACCTAGCAGGACTTGTGCAGCTTTTGCAATATGCACTGGATTAGTTCCTGTTCTTGGGTTAGAAATCAATAGGGTCTTATGGGGCAAGCTTGACACCACCTGTTGTTTTTTGTTTACTTTTACAGCACTTCTTCTTTTGTCAGTTTCCAGCTCTCACTTCCAAACAATCCTGCCACTATTGTTTTGCACACATTGCTAAAAGATGAAAGGGCGTGAAATATGCATTGCATCAAAATGTAGTGTCCTAATTTACATTTAATACTGCCATAAAAATTCTAGCCTGGAAATGTATGTTAGTCTCTTACCCTCAAAACTGGCAGTAGAGGGTTGTGCATTGTGCTCAGGAAAAAGACCATGATGACCGCAGGATGTTTATACTGCTGTTATGGCACATGAAGAATTCCTCAACAATGCATCTGTTAAAAACAATTATGTTATTTTGATAGCTTCCAAATAATTGATCTCCTTAGCTAGGTGGAAATCCTGACGCACAGTGACATGTTAACCATGCATATGTCATAGTGGAATGATGCCACTAAGAATGCTACCTAAACTTCTGTGAATGATCCATGAAGGTCTAGAGAAATAAATATATTGGGGGATGGGTGGAATATAGAAACATCCTAATGCCTATGACATCAATCATGGGGTTTGTCAATATTACTTCAGATCACACGTCAACACCTGTGTTATGGAAATGCAACATTATTCATAGTATCCATTATGAATTTTGTTCTTGTCCTGTTATCTTCACTGTCTGTGAAAAGGCATCATGCTAAAGCCACATGGAATGAATTGTCTAGATTTTCTTCAGTAGTACATCCTGCTTCTCACTTTGTGGCTGAAGACCACTAGTCTTCCTAATGGAGACAATACAAATGACAGAGTAATCAAGAGGAAATTATTGAAAGGTATGTTGGTGTCATCCATTGCATTATCTTTCCTGCTGGACCTCACCAGTGCAATTTTTATAATAGAGACAGTGCCTAACCACCATTACTGCAATCTTCCAGTAATGTTTATGTGATGCCAACTCCTGTCCCTGCCTCTGATTGACCTTGTAATTGGCATACCAAAATACAATCTATTTTATACCCCCTGTAGACCATTAGCTTCTTTAAGAATCGGGTTACATAATGTTGGTTGATGCATTTGTCTTTTTGTTTTTATTAATGGTTCGGCTTTTGCCTGGTTGTAATAATTGTAATATTCTATAGGTCCAGTATGGGACTGCATATAATGTCTATCCAAAAATATTACAAATAATGTCCCAGGAGCAAATAGAAAGTCATTTAACATGGGAGTAGATACCATATTTGTCACTTTTCAAATGTCATTTGTTGTTGTTTTTTACATAAGGAATTGGGGACCTCTTTTGATCTGCTCCAGAAATCATGGACATTTCATTTTTTTTCATTTTACTTTATTTAAGAGAACAAAACAGATACAATAATGCACAGTGTAATCAAAGATACACAAACGCAAGCAACATGGCTGTACAACTATTTTGTGACAGGAAAACAAAACACATTAAAAAAAATGTCAAACTAAAATGAGACACACAGAGTTATGTAGCAAAAAAGACCCAGTGTGATTCCTCATAAATATTAAAACAGCATAGACCTGGCAGAGTAAATTACAGTAGCATTTATGAATTTTAAATAAATTCTAAAAAAATCTTGAAAGTAAGAGCTTACTTTGCCATTGAATCATGAAAGATGGATTAGGATGATTTTAATTGAGCAAAATGAGTCTTTGTGTGAACAAATTAGTTTAGGATGTGACAATAAATCTTCCCCTAGATAACATTATCTAATCTGATCTGAGTTTAGATCTCAAGCAGTGTTCAAAAGTTATGAAAAATGTCATCCCAAAATCATCTAAGTGTAAAGGTTAGTGCACTCCCAGTTGACAGCATTTGTAATTTGGATCCTATAAACTTGCGAAACGTGTTGTTAACAGAGATGAGTGGCAACATTATAAACTTGAGTGATAGGCTGTTGGCCAGTGACCTTGCTGCAAATTTTCAATATTCACACAGGAGTTACATGACTTTCATATGTTGGTCTGTATGCTATGATATAACAATTCATCCATCCATTCAGTTTCTAATCTGCTTATCTTCTTCTTCTTTCAGCTGCTCCTGTTAGGGGTTGCCACAGCGGATCATCTTCTTCCATATATTTCTGTCCTCTGCATCTAGTTCTGTTACACCCATCACCTGCATGTCTTCTCTCACCACATCCGTAATCCTTTTCTTAGGCCTTCCTCTTTTTCTCTTCTTTGGCAGCTCTATCTTTATCATCCTTCACTTAATATACTCAGCATCTCTCCTGTGCACATGTCCAAATGAACGCAATCTCGCCTCTCTGACTTTGTCTCCCAAACGTCCAACTTGAGCTGACCCTCTAATGTACTCATTTCTAATCCTGTCCATCCTCGTCACACCCAATGCAAATCTTAGCATCTTTAAGTCTGCTACCTCCAGCTCTGTCTCCTGCTTTCTGGTCAGTGCCCCCGTCTCTAACCCATATAACATAGCTGATCTCACTACCATCCTGTAGACCTTCCCTTTCACTCTTGCTGATATCCGTCTGTCACAGATTACTCCTGACGCTCTTCTCCACCCATTCCACCCTGCCTGCACTCTCTTTTTCGCCTCTCTTCCACAATCCCCATTACTCTGTACTGTTGATCCCAAGTATTTAAACTCATCCACCTTCGCCAATTCTACCCCTTGCATTCTCACCATTCCACTGACCTCCCTGTCATTTACACACATGTATTCTGTCTTGTTCCTACTGACCTTCATTCCTTTCCTCTCTAGAGCATATCTTCACCTCTCCAGGGTCTCCTCAACCTGCTCCCTACTATCGCTACAGATCACAATGTCATCAACAAACATCATAGTCCACGGGGACTCCTGTCTACTCTCATCTGTCAACCTGTTCATCACCATTGCAAATAAGAAAGGGCTCAGAGCCAATCTCTGATGTAATCCCACCTCCACCTTGAATGCATCCGTCGCTCCTACCACAGACCGCACAACGGTCACACGTCCCTTGTACATATCCTGTACAACTCTTACATACTTCTCTGCCACTCCCAACTTCTTCATACAATACAACAACTCCTCTTGAGGCACCCTGTCATATGCTTTCTCTAATGTCCACAAAGATGCAATGCAACTCCTTCTGGCCTTCTCTATACTTCTCCATCAACATCCTCAAAGCAAACATCGCATCTGTGGTGTTCTTTGTTAGCATGAAACCATACTGCTGCTCACTAATCATCACCTCACTTCTTAATCTAGCTTCCTCTAACTTCATGCTGTGGCTCATCAATTTTATCCCCCTGTAGTTACTACAGTCATGCACATCCCCCTTATTCTTAAATATCGGCACCAGTACACTTTTTCTCCACTCCTTAGGCATCCTCTCACTTTCCAAGATTCCATTAAAAAATCTGGTTAAAATCTCCACTGCCATCTCTCCTAAACACCTCCATGCTTCCACAGGTATATCATCTGGCCTTTCCATTTTTCATCCTGTTCATGGCTGTCCTTGCTTCCTCCTTGCTAATCCATTGCACTTCCTGATTCACTATCTCCACGTAATCCAACCTCTTCTTTCTCTCTTGTTCTCTTTATTCATCAGCCTCTCAAAGTACTCTTTCCATCTGCTCAACACACTCTCCTCGCTTGTGAGTACGTTTCCATCTTTATCCTTTATTACCCTAACTGGCTGCACATCTTTCCCAGCTCGGTCCCTCTGTCTAACCAATTGGTACATGTCCTTTTCTCCCTCCTTAGTGTCCAACCTCTCATACAACTCATCATACGCCTTTTCTTTAGCCTTCGCCACCACTCTCTTCACCTTGCGCCTTATCTCCTTGTACTCTTGTCTACTTTCTGCATCTCTCTGCCTATCCCACTTCTTCTTTGCCATCCTCTTCCTCTGTATACTCTCCTGTACTTCCCCATTGCACCACCAGGTTTCCTTTTCCTCCTTCCTCTGTCCAGATGTTATGCCAAGCACCCTTCTTGCTGTCACCCTTACTACATCTGCTGTAGTTTCCCATCTGTCTGGTAACTCTTCACTACTACCCAGTGCCTGTCTCACCTTCTCCCTAAACTCAACCTTGCAGTCTTCCTTTATCAACTCCCACCATTTGATCCTTGGCTCTGCCCCCACTCTCTTCCTCTTCTTGATCTCCAACGTCATCCTACAGACCACCATCCTATGCAGCTTAACTACACTTTTTCCTGCCACCACTTTGCAGTCTTCAATCTCTTTCAGATTGACTCTTCTGCATAGGATGTAATCTACCTGTGTGCATCTTCCTCCACTCTTGTATGTAATCCTATGTTCCTCCCTCTTCTTGAAATACATATTCACCACAGCTATATCCATCCTTTTGGAAAAATCCACTATCATCTGACCTTCTTCATTCCTCTCCTTGACACCATACCTACCTATCACCTCCTCATCTCCTCTGTTCCCTTCACCAACATGCCCATTGAAATCCGCTCCAATCACCACTTTCTGTCCCTTGGGTACACTGTTCATCACTTCATCCAACTCACTCCAGAAATCTTCTTTCTCATCCATTGCACACCCAACTTGCGGGGCATATGCTCTAACAACATTTATCATCACACCTCCAATTTTCAGTTTTATTATCATTACTCTGTCCGACACTCTTTTCACCTCCAAAACACTCTTGACATACTGTTCCTTCAGAATAACCCCTACCCCATTTCTCCTCCTATTCACACCATGATAGAACAATTTGAATCCACCTCCAATCCACCTGGCCTTATTCCCCTTTCATTTGGTCTCTTGCACACACAATATATCAACCTTCCTTCTCTCCATCATATCTGCTAACTCTCTCCCCTTACCAGTCATACCGCCAACATTCAAAGTTCCTACCCTCAGTTCTACTCTCTTTACCTTCCTCCTCTCCTCCTGCCTCCGGACACGTCTCCCCCCTTTTCTTCTTCGGCTAACAGTAGCCCAATTTCCACCAGCACCCTGTTGGCTAACAGTACTGGTGGCGGTCGTTGTTTACCCAGGGCTCGACCAATCCGGTATGGAAATTTTGTATTGTTGTTCGCATATTGATTTGGCAAAATTTTACACCGGATGCCTGATGTAACCCTCCCCATTTATCCGGGCTTGGGACCGGCACAAAGAAACACACTGGTTTGTGCATCCCCTGTGGTTGGGTTCTGATCTTCTTATCTAATTCATGTTTATAAAGACCAGAGCCTAGCCCAAGCCAAGAACCAACTCTGAAGAGGTTTACAGTCCTTTACAATTAATACTCCTTTCAGGCCAATTAACCTAAAACACAGGTCTTTGAGATGTTGTAGGATAACCAGAATATCCAGAGAAAGATCCACCAAAGCAGGGGTAGAATATGCTATGGACCCAGGACTAGAGCACTGAACTCTGGATCTGTGAAACACTTAACACTAACCATTAAACTACCTTATTACCTAAAATAATTCAGTTCAACTTATTGTTTTTATAGTACAATTGGAAATATTTGCTGGTAGTTCTGCATATGTAGAAACGTAAAAATACAGTTTTGATGCAGTTCAGGAGAAACAAATTTATAAACAAGATGTATTATGTATGCTTTTGGTCATCACAAGTGACTTTCACTTCAGATGTATACCAGATCTTGATATTTTTCCTTAGCTTTATAAATGTTTCCTTTACAGCTTTCAAGCCATTTTAGAGAGTTTCCCTAAGTAAGTAATGTAAACCTGTTTTTCTTGAACATTCTTTTAACCTGAGTGAAAGAATAAATTTGACAAGTTCAAGCTAAGTCATTGAATAGTTTTATCTCTTTGTGTGAGTGATTGTGATCTGTGCAAGCATGACTATTTAAAATATTTTTGCTCTGTGATAGAATCTTTAATTACATAAGTTGAATACTATAAGCGAGTGTTTAGTTTATGTCCGACTTTCTTTTAATACACATTCTTTATGGTGAATTTGGACATCTCTCTATGGATTGTAGTAGTACTGTATATGGGAAAGTGTCCCAAGTAAAAAATACTACAATTTTGTACTCTTGAATTTATTTTATGTTCAAGTTAATCCACACCTGATATTTTAGTGTGAAATAAGGGTTATTAACTAACAATCTCAGTCCAATTAAAGGGATAATTTGGGTCACCTCAGTGAATAATTTGGTCAGACCAATTAAGGCCAGCCCTACTCAATTTAAACTTAACAGATGCTGGCTCTTACAGTCTACACAATCTTTACAGCATACAGGTTTAAAATGCTCTAAACCAGGGGTCTCCAACACGTTGCTCGCAAGCTACCGGTAGCTTGCAACCCCTTTCCAAGTAGCTCGCCAAAAGGTTAATGAATCCTACATAAATTTGAAAACTTGATTAGTCAAATTTGGGGTGGGCGATCTTTCCAAAAATCATATCACGATCCACAATCTGAATTGCAATCTATCATTTCAGTGTGGCATATACTTAAGAGAATTTCCGGACTCAAACTCATCAAGACCTAAGTAACACTTTATTTTAAATATCAAATAAACTTGAATTCAATTGTTCTCTCGTTCGCTAGCTAAGCGGAATTAAGGAACACACCCCAAAGCTGGCGACTGAGTGAGGAAGGCCCCTCCCCTCAGCCCGCTCCGTGTTTCTTGGATTTGCACAAATAAATCTGTACCGCAAGTGAAGTATGATACATAGCGAAATAAGAGAAGTCGCAAAATCCACCGGAATGTTCAGGCAAATTATAGAAAAAAACCCGATCTAAATCCGTTAAGTAGTTCTCTCGTGAAAAGTGGACAGACATACAGACAGATAGACATTGGATTTTATATATTTTATATTAGTAAACCTTCAAAATAATGTGCAGTTGAAGTCTCAACAGCATTCTTAGCATTTCTGGAGCTTAGTAGAGCCAGATAACTATAAGAATCTTCACCAAGCAGCTCTGAAAATGTCTGCTTTGTTTGGGTCTACATACCTCTGTGAGTCTGCCTTTTCTGACATGAATGTCATGAAATCAAAGTTCAGAACAAGACTGACAGATGAACATTTAAATGACTCCATAAGAGTGAACCTAAGTGGCTACACTCCACCATACACCTCCCTCTCTTGTTGACTCCATGCAGTGCCAGCCATCTGACTAACTAAAAAACAAATACATGCAACTGGACATATGTGTACTCTTGTGAAATGAAACAGTGATATGTAACAAAATGACAAATGAATAAGTAATATCTGTTGTGGCAGACGGCTGGGATGCCCCTTCACTCTATATTCAGGGGGAGCAGCCTGGACGGTGCAATACCTCCCCCTGGACGCTAGATGGCCGCCCCCCTGGGTTGCAACGGCGTCTCGGTTTCCCGCAGGGCTCCATGGGAATTGGAGTTGGGTGCAGCCCTGTTGGGTACCGCAGGCACCGCGAGGGGGTGCTGCAGCTGGGACTCCTGAGCCCGTATGGGCAGCGTATTCGCCACACTCTGATGGACTTCCGGGTGGACTATAAAAGGGCCCAGCAACCACCACTCAATGGCCAGAATTGGGAGGAGGAGGAGGACAAAGCTTAGAGGAGGAGTGGTGGTGCCGAAGGAGAGTGTTGTGGTGTTTTGTTTGTGTCTTTTGGGACTGTGTTGTGCCTGTGGAGTTACGGGGAAGACGTGCCTCACAGGTGAAGAAAAATAAAGGTTTATTTATTTTTATACGTGTCTCCAGTGTGAGTCTGTGTCGGGTCAGGCACCAATATAGCGCCTTTGTTACACTGTGTATTTGTAATTGCATTGTTTTGTTTTGACAGCATTCATGTGTTAATTCAATAGTGTGAGATACACTAGAAAATGCATACAGACATACAAAATCTGCTTGCAGGTGAACTAAATATTTTTTTGTGATGTTTTATTGCAAAATGTGTGTTGTGGACACCAACATTTTGTAAATGTTCAGGTAAAACAAGCTTATTCATTTTGTTTGGGTTGAAATAAGCTATGAGAATAAATGTTAGAAAACATGAGGATCTCTTGGCCATTTTCATTTTGTAAAAGTATCACTCGGGGAAAACAATTTTGGAGACCCCTGCTCTAAACCATAGTCAGAGGCATATTGGATGCATTCAATAGTAAGAACTACCGGTACTTATTAATGGTAAAGCATGGTGATGCTGGCACAATTACTTGGGAACACTTTTGTGAATTGAGACCTGGATAACCTACCCTACTGTCCATGAGTTTCACTGTGTTGCAGATGATTCCTCAGCAGAGTGCAAGGTCATCCATTAGTGAACCTAACATAAAGTACAACTGAGTCATGGTGAAAGACAGAAGATTCTGTACACTTAGAGTGGCTGAACAGCAAAAAGTTCAAACTCGAATCACATTAAGATAATGTAGCAGGGCTTGAAAAGAACAGCTTTGACATGAAAAGCCACACAATTTTTGAAACAGTTCTCCAAGGAAGAATGCACCTAAAGTCCTCCACAACACTGTGAGAGGCTATTTAAAAATGTGAGGACTTTCTATTGTCATGTTTAAAATAGGCACATCAAGTTAATTATGTGGGGTCCCTTTAAGGTCTTGGTTGAAGATTTAATAATTTAGTTGTGAATAATTGGTGGTAACACAGGAAATCAAACAAGTGCCAGATATTTTTTTATGACCTATCAGGCCAGGTCATTACAGAAGATAAAGGGAGAGGTAAAATAGTTAATTGGCCATTCACTGCTGAAGAAATGTGTGATGTAAGTTTGAGTGTACAGTTTTCTCTTTTTCTTTTTAAAAATGTCTCTGAAACCCTGTAAAAGAACTCAGAACAGAAAGATCGATGTGAATGTGATCAAGGAGTATGAAATGTTCTGCAGTAGCTAGCAAGGTCTCTAATCTTAATGTTCAAAATCAATATGAAAGCCACCCCCCATTTTACCTGTATAGATTGCTGGACACTTTTTACAAGAAATACAGTAAATATGGTTTTTGATCAGGCAGGAGGCTGTTGTGCAATATGATTTTTTTTCCAGAGAAACCAGATATGGCAGCATTGTCTGTGACCTATATTCAAGTGAAACTGCAGCTCCTGTTGAAACAAAGTGCCCAGTAAGGAAAGTTTCTCTGGTTTGTGAAGGGAGCTAAAGTTTTGCATAAGTCAGTGGTTGAGAGAAAAAGATCAAGGCTGGATTAAGAAAAAAGGCTTGTGTGGATGGGTCTGTCTGTCAAACTGGAAACATTTTTATTGAGAAGAGATGGGATGGTAGACATGAAAATGCCTGTTGAGCAGGGGCCTTTTGGCACTTTATTGTTAGCACTCTTTTAGGTTCAATAGCAACAATAACTCACTGTAAATTTATAGTTTTAGGACAAATATGCTCTGCAGTTTTTTTTAAGGTAAGGCTATGCTCACTAATAATGACGCCTGAGAGTGATGATGTGTTGCATGTAGATTAACATATGTAGGTAAGAATTTCACTGTACTCTGAGCATGTGACAAAAATGACTATACAGACCCTACAGACAATCAAGCCTGTTTAATTCTATCCTCATAAGTATGTCCAACTGAAACATTAAAATATTGAAAACAATAATAGTACTCTTTATCAAAATAAAAAAAAACTTGATCATATATGGCAGTCAAAAAGTTAAATGTTTTGCATTATTCAGTTAACAAGTTTGGGGACTGTAAATGCATATGATAAAAAGCCAGATATTTTTGGTTCTTTTACATTGGCAATAAATACAATACTGTATAATATATTTACCTTCCATAAACTATGTAATATTGTTTTCTATATTAAAAGAAAATAGGAATTAATGAAGGCCATGGTATAAAAGGCCACATTGCCAATGTGCATGTGCTACCCTGGATTGCTTCTAGTTGTAATATGACTGTGCAAGATAAGTTTATCAGTACAGTTTTATTTCTTGATAAATAGTGAAAGTAGTTATGTAGTGAAGACTATGAAAGAATGTATTTTCGTGTGGCTGTTGGTGTTTGTCATGATTAAGTTGTGTGTGTTTTTTAACCTTAGTACATTTTCTAAATGTATTACAATGTAATTCACTCAGATTATGTGTTCAAATTATTTTATTATCTCATAGAAAGCAGACTACAATTTTGAGTCATGAAAAATTAAATGAAAGCATACTGATAATTAAGGAGCACTGGCCTGGCTTAGCCACTGAAAAGGATTTGTTGAAAATCCAAGTTCATATGCAAACAC
The DNA here is from genome assembly GCF_900747795.2 of Erpetoichthys calabaricus. Lineage (NCBI taxonomy): Eukaryota > Metazoa > Chordata > Cladistia > Polypteriformes > Polypteridae > Erpetoichthys > Erpetoichthys calabaricus. The sequence goes on from NC_041394.2 coordinate 254,307,627, forward strand.
ATGAGTGCTTCATAGAATTGGTCTTGAGATGACATTCCTTTTAATAACACCTGTTTTTTCAGAAAGTGCTGACTTATTAAAGTAAACAGAAGAAACTGCGTGTTGAAATGAAGCCGAGTCTGTCCCTTAAGGCATTTAATACTTTTGCATTTAAAGTAGATTTTTATTAGTGAGAAGGTTAAGGCCTGCAGGTGTGTCTCTTTTCAAAGAAAAAATAATATAATATTTTACTAGGAACTGCACTCAAGCTGAATGTTACTTGAGAGGTCCAAAAACAAGAGAATGTCTGAATAATATTATTTACACATGAAGCTATTTACTCAATATATATTAAGTTACCTTTTGTGGAGATTTTTTAAGCATGTTTGAAATATAAAAAAATGCTCACTAATCCCAATAATTTGCATGAACAGGTAAAAATGTTTCCATCCCAGTAACTCTGTGGTGTTATTTTCTAATATTGTAACTTAAAATACCCAGAATATAACTTCCTTTTAAACTTGTTTCATTTCTAATTTCAAATATTTGTTTATCATTTTTAGTTTATGATAATGCATTTATACAGTTCAGAAATCTGTTGTCTGAAGTGTATTTTGTTTTCACTTTGAAAACAGGGTTTTGGGTTGATAGGACCGCATTGCATGAAGCGGCAAGCCAAGGCCATGTTCTCCAGCTGAAGGAGCTGATTGAAAACGGAGCCTATGTCAATGTTGTTACTGTTGATTCAATAACCCCCCTTCATGAAGCCAGTCTCCGGGGCCAGACTCAATGTGTGAAGTTGTTACTAGCAGCAGGAGCGCAGGTAGGTGCAATATTTTTCTTTGCCTCTATTAAGAAGGAGAGATCTCTGAGGTGCTGTCATTTTGGGAAGTCTGTCCCACATCCAATAATGTAGTGCACTGAGTTTTATTCAACCACATCTTGCTATCTCTAAATAATGTACAAATAATTCATACATTTTTGATTTCCTGAAGGATAACTTGCTAAGGTTGTAGTTGTCTATTTGGCTCACAAAATGAAAGTATGGTTGCTGGATTTGCACATAATTACTTAACTAACAGAAGTTGCATAGCTCCTGACTAATAGTCAATGTTCACAGTTTCCAGGTAGGCTTATCTACCATGTTGCGTGTGTGTGAATATTTAAGGAAGCTTTAATTGTACGAGCCTTCTCTGTACATTTCAAAACATGTTGAACTATGTACAGGGTGCACTGTTACATTCTGTTTTCTTTATGGATCTGTTATATTCTGAATGTTGATCACTATCAAGATTTAAGACAATGTAAAAAATGACAATTTTAAAAGATGCTGTGAAAGAAATAATAAGTAAATTATATATAGAAGCATATTAAGATCTGTAAGTTATATTGCTTGTATTGGTGACTAGAGGCCTATAGTGTCATTATTGTCATGTGTACAGAGTCAATTAAATTCTTACTTGAATGTGCTTTAGGGCAAAGTGGGCATTGCCCATTGTCCTAAGCTTTTTAGTGGTGTCCAATGCCTGTTATGAAAGCAGATTTAACTGTGATGTAGAAATCCATATTCACCCCCAATCAGCATTCCTTAGAAAATGGCTCAACTGCAGATCTTACTGTGTCAGGATTAGTCCTGTTCTTCATTTGAATGGTGTAAATCAGTTGAGCTGAAATCTTTGCAGAGGCTCCTTCAGATCAGAAAATGCTAAGTGGACACCCAGGTTCAAATAAAGAGATATAATTCAATGCGTGACAACTTTGATAGACAAAATAATGTGCCTATGAGCAGGTACTGATTCTGTAACTGGAAGTGACTTTAATCGATTCACCAGATTTACACCTTCTTTCAAAAACTTGTCACTTGCTGTTTGAAAGATGTTCTCTTACACGCTCAGAAGCCTGCTAGCTCTCCCTGAAACCAAAAAGCTGATGAGATACTCCCTCTTTGGAGGAAGCTGAGAACTGACAGTCTCTTCTCTTTGTGAATCTGAAAGCTGAGATGCACTCTGCGAAGCCAAGCCCTGTGCTGGTGATTGAGCCCAGTCTGAGAATACTGAGAAGCAGCTGTTATTTCAAGAAAGGAACTTTAGCATTTAAGCTCTTGTGATAGAAAGAGTAATTCCCCTATGAAATTGCAGAGGACACAACAAGGAGCCTGAGAAAAACACAGCACAACACTAACAAAGGACCACATTGCAAAGAGAAAGTGTGTGCTCCAGTGCAAGAAGAATCCTTCTCATGAACTAGCAGCAACAATAACAAACCACCCAATACAGCATCAGACATCAACCTTAATATTGTAAAACTGTTTATCTGTGCCAAGATAAATTAGACCTCTAAATAGCAAAAAAAAGCCAGCCTCTTCTTTGTGTCTGTCTAGTTTGTCTTACATCCTGTCTTCTTGTCAGTATATGTGCAGTTGTCATATTTCTATAATCCTTGTGTTTATAAATAAATTGCATTATTTTGTTTCTTAAATAGAGTGTGCTTCAGCTTCCTTAATATAAGTCTAACAGCTGGAGACCACCTCCTGCAGAGAAAAAGTAAGGTAAATAAAGTTGGAGCCTTCCCAAATTATTTAATTTAATTCCTTTATAATCGAAGAATAAAACTGCTAATTAACCAAGGTTAAAGTCACTCACTTTCCTACATTATTTTGCCTTCCCTGGGGATGGGCAGGTTAAAACCCCTTCCTTCTTTTTCCTACAGTGCTAATCATGTAACACATCACATTCCCTGGTGCTAGGATTAGAGAATATGACAACTATACCCTAAAACCTCTGTCATCTTTACTTGAAAAATTTCAGAACACATTTGTCCTAAGCCTATAATCCTATAGTAAGTTAATGTGTCTATTGACCTATAGAGTGGAAACAATAAAGTACCAAACTCCTTTACTCAACAGACATTTTCATGTCTATGAAATTAAACAATTTACCTGATAACACACCATACTTAACCATTTTCTCCTCTTTGCCAGTGCATTTTGGACCTTTTCTTTTCATGGATTTTCACAAAGTTTCTGATCATCCTGAAAGTTTAGAGGTTGCTACAAGCTGAAGCTTCATGGTAGCCAAAGTTTTTAAATACCCATGTCTATCATTGCCATTTGTAGTAGAATTCACACTGCTTTTCTTCAATTTTAGGGTATTCTGTTTTGGGGGTCTGTTGCTGGTTAAAGGCATTTTGCAAGAGAACCCTCTTGATAACAACTTAGCACCTTCTCCCACTGTTAGTCTCCTGCTATTGCTACTTCTGACAAAGACTTTCCAAACCCTAACATTTACAGTATATATGTTTTCAGTCCTGTTCATTCTTGTGTCATTTCTGCAGTCGGTAATCATGGATTCTGTAGCATCTCTTGGTGAAACAACTTCATTTTGACATACTGTAATGCAAATGGATAAACAGTTGAACTCCTTTTTATGCTGCTGACTGGTTTAATGTTTTTCCTCCTCTCTAACTGGGCCACTCACAAACTGACTTCTGATGTTCTGTGAACACCAGAAGACAGCTTTCCTCCTTATACTTTAGCTTGCTATTGAGAAGTTACATTTTTCAATAAACCGAGGTACTTTTCTTGAATAAAAGCCCAAAGGCTTTTTTCCTTCCTATTCCTTTCTTCTCCTTCTGAGCAGTATTGTATGTTTTTATACTATTTAACAGTGCTCTTTATTTCATTCCAAAAATCTTTTTCTGATTTTAGGGATAACAAGAGTATAGTCCTCCAAGGAGTTTCACTTGTCAGAAAGCCCATATTCACCTCTGGCCCCATACCATATCTTTATGGTGCAGTAACTTGTTCTCAACCTGTGAAGTATAGTATAAAGGTAAATGGATTGAATAGAATTTAAACTTATAATTATGTAGATATTCAATGATTTTTCTGGTATAAAGGAATGTATGGTCTTTACACTGTTCTTGCTACGTTCTAGTGCTGTTGCTATATAAATATTGTAATCCCAGCCATCCGTTACTGAGCCATTTTAATAGCTGTTAAGAGTTACTGGAGTTTAACTGAACAAAATCAGACTTAGGCAGGAAACAAGGGTGGCAGGACAACTAATCCTCCCACTAATAGTGGAGTAAACCTACGGGCCACACTCACTCACCAGATAACATAATATGCATGTTAGGAAGAACCCCTGAAAAAAATCGGACAAAGAGAAACTTTCTAGGATGAGATTTGAGCTCATGATTCTGGAACTGTGAGGTTCGAGTGCTAACTACTTTATACCTGCTTTATAATTCTTGTAACTAGCTAAAAGTTCACCTTTGCTTTGACTTTTTGTTAAATTATTTAGTGTGGTATTGTGTGCATAATTTAGAATCTTATATAAAATACAGCTTTTAAAGTCAAGTGGTGTACTGTGCATGGGGGAATTCTAGACATAGACATTAAAGCCAAATTTTTAATGTTTTTTTGTGATGGGTCTTACAGTAATCTTCAATTCTGTAAACCTTGGCTGCAGTGCAAAGGATTTCAGTTTCTTGTTAAATTCTGTCAGTTTTGAGCTAAGTGTGAAGGAATGTTACAGTTTTATAATATAAAATGTAAAAGTGTGTGTGTGGGAGATCATAAATCAGTGTTGTCAATGTAATTTTAAAGTAATGTTACCAGAAATTGTCTTGTTTTTTTGGATAATTATGAAAATATAATTATGAAAAATTTTCTTATAGTAAAAAAAATAAAACTTCCAGCAGGTTCCCCTAGACATACAGACATTATGTTGTAAACCTATTTTTATATCAGATACTGAAAAAGGAAAGGTACAATAAGTTATATAAATAAAAAATGCAGTTAGCCCTAGTCCGAAATAATGAGACTGGTTTTAAAGACACTACTTTGTTAATAGGATTATTTCATGTTGATTTTAATGCAAGAACGTGCAAATGAAGGAGTCATTAACTTAAGACTTTCAAAATATAGTAAAATAATATTTAGTTAGTTAATTTAAAAATCTGCATCATTCATAATTTTGCAGTAACAGTACATGATGTATCGTTCCCTCACTCCAGGCCCTGTGTCTCAGCATTGCTGAGCTTATAGGACCACCAGCAGAGGGTACTATGCTCCAATATAGTGATCGTCCTTGACTTGATCTCTCCTTGTAGACAAAACAGTACTGGGGCAAAGCTTCAAGAAATTCCTAGACAGAAAGACGGAGGGACAGAAACTTTGATTCGGTGCAATTTCAACTAATGAAATAAAAAATGTATTCACATTGTCCTTTTAATTTTCTGTGTAACCCTTTTGAATTAAATGATTCATTTTCCTTTTTCCTAAAGCTTAATACATTGTTACTGATTTTATTCAAGCTGCCCAGGTGTTCAAGCTGGCCACTCTTCCATGGCTTAACTGACTGCTGCCATTGCCTGTTGTCTTTTCTGCTGACTGGATTGTTGTGTATGGTGGGGAAACACATTTGTATTTCCATGCTTTTTAAATCTGGCTTTTGCTGATAGAAATGCTCTAGTACTGAATCCCATATGAAGTAGCTTATATAATTGAGTTATGAAAAAAATGTCTGCAGCAATTAATTCTGCTTTTAAAAAAAAAAAAAAAAAAAAATATATATATATATATATATATATATTATTTTCAGAAATACTTCATCATTTTATAATTAAAGTTTAAGGGTAATACTTAAACAAACCAAGTGTGTGATGAGCAGTGTTTGTTGTTATCAAAAATATCTGCAGTGACAAATTCTGTATTACTGTTCATTATTTATTCCTAAAAATAATTATTTGTTTTCCTATATGATTAAGAAATGCAACCAATGGTAAAAAACAGCTTTTATTTAATAAAACCTTATACAGTAGGTGTTTTTTGAAATGGCCTATTAATTGCATATTATGCTTTAAAAAACACAGGCTGTGTATATAGCACTAGTATGAATCAAAGTTGAAGATCACTTTTCTAGATTGCACAGTGCGGTCCATGTGACTTTCCATTGCTCAGCAAAATATGGCAAAATAAGATCATCTACCAATTTTAAATTACTGTAATTTGACGTTAATATGTTCAGTACCCGTATTTATTAAATGTCTCAGTGTAGGAAAATTGTTCTGAATCTCACAGTGAGTGACACAATTTTGCTTAAGTTAGGAAACTACTGCCAACATCACCAGGGTTCAGGAGAGTTTGTGAGCTGTCCTAACTCGCTTGGAGCAACTATAAGAAAAAGTGATTGGCTCAAGCTTCCTGTGTAAGGCAAAATGTGTTGGAAATGCTAGACAACAATGACTTCATATAAAGATTGATTTGACAGAGGATTGAATAATGTTCATAACAAATCTTCTACATTATGTGATCGCTGTATTTAAGACAACAATGACTTCATATAAAGATTGATTTGACAGAGTTGGAATAATGTTTTTAACAACTCTTCTACATTATGTGATCGCTGTTTTTACACAGAGATGTGTGTTGTCAGCTGAAATGGAAGTTGTGTTATCTGTAAAATGCAGTCTTGCAATAGCGATGATTTGGGTATGTCACAACCAACTGGTTCTTGAATTTTGCACCAAACATTGAATGCCTTTACAATGTGTGAGGTAATTTATACATTTCTGCACAACTCAATGTGAGGTAATCTTAAAGTAACCTGCATTCAAGAATATTGGCACCCACATAAAGATAATTTCCCAAAGTGTGGATGAGCACACAGATGTTAATTGCAAGTGATATCACAGCATCAACACACAGGGTGTCATGGATGCAACCTGAAACTGTATTGTAGTAGCAAGCATATTACCCTGAAGATAAGTTCGGCTGGACTTGCGATCAACAGCGCAATGTCACACATGTACGCTAAGCTTTGCATTCTACGAACCCATGGAACATTCCTGTTACATTTTAATAGCCAGTGAAGGTTCAAAAAGATAGGCAGAGGCTCCTTGGGCATAAGATAAATAGAGCCTTGGAGATCACAGGGGGGATCACAGAGAGAGGTACACCACAGCATGGAGGAAGATGATTGGGACAGTGAAAGAGTAAACATGACTTCAGGAACAGCACCATGACTAGTTTCAGTATAACTGTAACTTTACAAGATGCTTCCCATTGCCATAACAGCGGGGAGGGATTCATCTGAAAGTATGGCTATGGATCATCCATCCATTCATCCATCCATCTATCCATTTTCTAAACATGCTTTATCTTATTATTATTATCATCTTTATGGCGCAGTGATAGTGTTAGTATCAAAAAACTACAAAATGTCATCATGAGTTACAATTTGTGATTCAGAGTGTTGTGAAGTTGTGACATCATTCATTCTCATACAGTATGTGTAACTGTCACTCATAGCTGGGAATAGGTGTAGGACGCTACTTAAATACTTCTCATTTCCTGCTAAGAGCTAGGACAAATTCTTATCCTAGTGTAATGTTTAATGCAATTCCTACAAGTAATTCTGAGACTTTGATAAATACAGGCACAGATCTCTGTAAACATTTACACATTGTTGATTCCTTATACAAAATGTTCACCCGATTTCTTGAACTTTAACATCTCTACTATGAAAATGAAGTTGTGTCACTCTCAAAAGATTTTAATACTGATAGTCTATTTTTCAGGTTGATGCAAGGAACATTGATGGTAGCACTCCTCTGTGCGATGCCTGTGCTGCTGGGAGCATAGAATGTGCTAAGGTGCTCTTAGAACATGGGGCCAATGTAAATCCCCCTTTGTTCACGGCTACACCTTTGCACGAAGCCTGCATGAGTGGTAAGTTATTGTCTAAATGGAGAGAATATAAGTGTTTTTTTTGTTACTCTCCTGATATTCAAATATGGCTTATTTTTATTAGAAATTCACTTGCTTCACTTTAAGTGGCTTAATTTCGAACATGACTACTTCTTCTTAAATACCAGAGGGCAAACCTTTATTTGGAAATGTTGTATGTTTACATCAACTCGTGTTCCCTCTAAGGTATACGCACTACTTACTTTGCTTCAGTGCATAAAAGTTTCCAGGATCATACAAAGAAGAGGGTCAAGAAATGCACTCCATCCTCCAACTGCCCAAAGTTTAAAAAGGATGGATTGCACACTGGCCTTCCTTCCAGAAATCAGTTATTATTTGTGATGTCTGGAAAGCCCATAGGCTATGCTTTTAAAGTTTGACTTCATTAAAATACTTCCTTGTGCAGGATGCTAGTCGGGTACTGTGGGCAGGAGCAGAACATCAATAAACAACATATGGGGATAAACTAAACCTATTCCACCCCCTCCTTTAAAATTACAGCAAATATGTAATGCAGGTGACGTTAATATCTACTTTTCATTACACCTTATTGTTTAGGCATAATGAGTCAAATCTGCAGCCACATAAGACACAAAGGGTGTTGTTGGCTGAACCACAGGTAACTCAAATGAACATTGATAACATTGAAAGAAGTCTTTAAAATGGTGACTTTAAAGGCAAAATAAAATAAAAACAAAATCAGAAACATGGCAGTTATATTCCATTGTCTTTAGTAACTTAAACATCCAGATTTTGCTTGCTGTGGTGAATGTTTACAGTCCTAACACAAAGCAACAGTTGGCTAGAAATTTCAGGTTTAAAAAGTAGAAGCCAGTCTATTTTACTGATGACAGTTAATCCCTGCTGTCTCTTTTTCATTGGTAGTGCAGCCTATTCTTTGTTTTTTCTTTTCTGATTTTCTTTTATTTTTCTCAAGAACTACCTTTTTCTGTCTAGTTTTATTTATTTATTTATTTTTAGATTAGTTTGTGGTGGATTAGCTAATGAATACATAGATGAATGGATAGCAAACAGTATTCGTTAAAAAAAATACATTTCTGGTTTGCAGTCATTTTTGAAATTTTTGAGATTATGATTGAAGGATTTAAAAGTATAAAGAGAGTTGCAACAGTCGATCCCAGGTGTTACTTTAAAATTAATCCTTCAACAAAAACAAAGGGCACAGATAGAAGGTAAATTTGGGTGACATTTGAAATTTCACTCGATACATTTTGGAGAATCTAGGTAAATAGGATTGGTGTGTCCTATTTTGCTGAATGGCCTGCATTCCTCTATACTGCTTCAATATACTGAAATGGTTAGTAAGTCATACTGTATAAAACCATTCAAATACCGTGAATGCTGTGTACCAACAGTTTGTTCATTGTCATGAACATTTAGCCGTATTCATGAAAGGGTACTATTACTTGAGTATTTTTTTTTCCATAAATTGGTGAGAACATACTTTATGCCATAATGTTTGGGAATTTGGCCTTTGCATGCATATACAGTATAATGTTTAGTGTTCATTAATCTCATACTGCAGGTATTTTTTGAAGCTCTGATGTATTAACATTAAACATAAATTATAAATGGAGGAATTAGTCATTGATTATATTTTAATTTGGCAGTAGGGTGTCATTCCAGGGGCCAGTCTTCATCACCATTGACTAATGATGCTTGAGTGATATACAGTATGTATTAACATATTCTTTAAGTTTAATTAACTAGTGGTTAATTATATTTTGCATGTTGATTTCATGCCATTAAGTAGAAATTGTTGGAAATGTATCATTAACGATATATTGAAACACAAGAGCTTGTGTGTGTGTGTGTGTTTTTTTGTCAATTATAGTTTTGTTTTGTTTTCCTGGATTATTTGTTTCCTCTCAAGCTACCTCTGACCTTTTTGTTATATTGTTCTTCTCCCTTTGAGATACAGTGTGTTTACCTGGGTTGACATCTCTTATGTAAGGCTAGGTAATAAAAATTATACTGTTCCTGATGAAGTCCTCTTTTTATTTTAAAAAAGTGTGTAATGACGACCCTTTCCAGTATATAAATGTATATGAACCATTAAGAAATGTTTGTACGAATATTAAAAAAAAAAAAAATCACAATTTAACATGGCAAGAATCCATTCCGATTCTGGCATCACGGACATCATGCTGAATGAGTGTTTAAATAAAATTTCTGTGTGGTTATTCTGGAAGAAGACTTGGTCAGGACCAGGACTGCAACTATTTCCAGGTAGTTCCAGACAGGACTTGGGCAGGTAAAGTGAAGGTTTCTGGTCCTTTTAATGAAAGTTTAGGGGTTTAGGACTGCAGGGGCACCTGAGCCTACTAGAGAGAGTCCCAGAGGAAGAACCCAGGAGCCTTCTATGCTAGAAGTACAACATGGGTAATGGTTATGGGCATTAGCCATTTTTACCTGGGCTCTTTTGGAGGGCAATACAAAGGTCCATTTGGTCGGAGGAAATGAGGCCATTCTAGTAGACAGAAATAGTAAGTGATGAACATGAATATTTCTGTGTTTGACACCTCATGGTGAAAAGTCCTCTTTAATTGGACCCAGTGGGGTGGCCATGATATTTATTTTGTTTATTTATTTTTCACATTTTTAGTTCTTTTGCTTATTTTTTTAAGACATTTTTTAAATTATAACTTTGGCTTCATTGTCTCATTTTGGGGTCAAGGCCAAAATGGGTTCACATCTGAAGGCCATATCCATAGTGAGTAATTCCAAACATGTTTTAAGAACAAAGTGTTAATTTCAATTGGTGTATATTTACATTTCATTTTAATTTCTTTTTTAGGTAATGCCGAATGTGTAAGGCTTATGATATTACAAGGTGCAAGACTTGAAGCACATGACTGTCATTTTGGGACCCCCTTGCATGTTGCCTGTGCCAGGGAACACATTGACTGTGTCAAGGTTTTGTTAAATGCAGGTATCTTACAAAATGATAACTATGTCTGTTGCTTTTCATCTGATGTTCCTTATTTACAAACAATCTGACTGGAGTAGGCATATTCTATTTTTAATGTTTTCTGTTTCTGAATGACTGCACATCGTGAACATCCCTTCTGGGATGAGGCCATTTTCAATATCTTCTATATACCAATTCTGAATGGGTTCATTAATTATTTCATGTGGCTTTAAATCATTGGAAATGTAAAATTAAGTTAAAAATAAGAATTTATTGTGAAGACACATGTTGAATGATCTGGTCATAGAGGACTATATTTTCTTTTATTTTTTGTCTAATGGCCTTCAGGATTTTCCAAAAGAACAGCATACCCTACGTACCATGGACAGTACTGTAGAAGAGGCTTAATAAATAAATATGTTATCTTCCATATTGGGCGCTGAGGAAACCAATATTAGACTGGCTTAAATGTTCATTCTAAATTGGTTTAGAACAATATTGCACACATGCATTATACATTTTAAAAAATTAATCACTTTTATTATTAACATTTTACTAAACTCTAATGTGGTGTAAACATTGTAATTATATTGTATATTTCGTTTCATGAATGTAAACGAAAAACTATTTTCAATTAAAACAAATCTTAATGATATTAATTTTGTCGACATGTTAAATGGTTCCCAAAACCCAAACACAACATAAATGTGAATAGTGTATTTCACAGAAATGATCTGTATTGTTTAGTTTGATATATGACACGACGTGATGGCAGAAACTCTCTGAACTTCACAATGATGTGTATGATTTGGTTTGATGTACTGTTTTTCCTTCTCATTTTTATCCCGTAATTTTTGAACGGGTCCTTGACCCGAAGTTACTTTCTGGGCTTTGCCAAGACCTGCCGAAATCTTCCAAAAGTAATTTTACGAAGTCATCCTGAAACTGTGGTGACGTTACTTCCGGGTCTGTAACTGCAGGTTTACAACTGCGGTGAGGTATGGTGCTGTGGCTGAGAAACTGGATATTATTGTGTACAGCAGCTGTCCTACTGCTTGTGTTTTATTTCTGGCCCCGGGTGTGGTTAACTCTTTTGGCACAAAGTCCCGTCTCGCAATATTTTTTAGTTTATAATTTAAAAATGGAATAAGAATCTGAAAATTTAACAACATCACATTAAAGTTCAATAAATTCTGAAAATAATGATACCAAACACATATATATATATATATATAGGTTTAAAATAAGTGTGATTTAAAGCATGGCAAAAAACATGAAGCACTTCCGTTGCACTTTTAGGCTTAGGATTTTATATATATATATAGAGTAGATTAGCCACATGACCTGTCGAAGACAGGTAATAAAATACATTTAAAAATATTTGATATCTCTTCTCCTACATCTACCTTCAGTACCTTTATTCTGTGTCCTTGTGTGTCTGAACCTCTTTTGACCAGCTTTCCATCTCTTGAGCACTTTCCCATAAAGCCTGCTTCCTAGACTCCATCATTTCGAGGCACTTTGCTCACCTCCTGCCTGTTTTTGCACTTCCTATCTTTGAAGGCAACTCTCTGCAAGGCTCATACATCTTTACTCTTCCACCTGTATCTTCCAGTCACCTTTCTTCTTTTGATCATGTTACCAAAGTCAAATATGACCTGTCATACCAAAGTCAAATGGATCAATCAAATTGCTCTGAGGGACCAGACACACACAAACACACACACACCTCTTATCATTTTATTATATAGTACATAATTATTTGTGTCCAGCAGAAGCATCATGTTAAATTTTGGGCCATTTTTGGTATTGTTAAGTATCATGTTTTTTTTCTACTTTATAAATTCCACGGTGTGATGCAGACTTAGTACTTTATTAATCCCAAGGTGATATTTAGATGCATACAGCAGCAGAAACGCAAAAAAACAAATATATAGACTTGGAGGACAAATAATACAATCAATCAATAGAGAGATAATTAAGTAATAAATATATGCTGTGCAGAAATAGCAAATGAAAGAATGTAAGTATTTATTCTGGGACATTGGGAGGAAGCACTGAATTGCCTAATAGCAGCTGGCAGAAAAGACCCCCAGAGGTGCTTCTTAGCACAGAGTGGAGTAATGAGCCTGTGGCTAAAATTGCTTCAAGAGAGTGCCTCCTGGAGGGAATGGAAGGGATTTTCCAGGATAGCATTTAGTTTTTCTACCAACCTGTCTTCCAAAACAGCTTCCAGTGTGTCTAGGGTCAGTCCTGTAATGGAGTAGTCTTCAAGTTGGTTCTGGCATTTGGTGTTTTTTGAACTCAAGTTGCTTCTCCAGGAGACCAAATTTGTAAAACAATACACTGCCCACTACAGACTGGTAAAACACCTACAGCAGCTTGCTGCATACATCAAAGGACCTGACTATCCACAGGAAGTACAGTCTCTCTTGGACCTTCTTGTATAGTGTCACTGTGTTGTCAAACCAGTCTTATTTGCTGTTTAGGTGAGCCTTCAAGTATTTGTAGCTCTGAACAACTTCCACATCCTCCCTCTGAAGGATCTTTGGCATGTAGGAAGTCTACAACAAACTTTTGTCTTGCTGATGGTGAGTTGTGGGTGGTTCTCCACAAGCCTCCTATAACTCAACTCATCTTAATTATTAATTCAGCTTATGATGGAGGAGTCATCTGAGAATTTATGTATATGGTATTGTACTGGAAGGTTGAGGGGGAACAGGAAGGGAGATCGGACAGTTCCCTGAGTTGCTCGAGTATTAAACACCACCATTTCTAACACACAATCTGTGGTCCTCACAAACTGCTTTCTTTTGGTTCAGTAGTCCAAACACTTGTTCTCTGGTCCATAAATATGAAATATAGGACATAGAGTAAACAGATGAAATCTTGGTGTTCAGTAGTGACCAATCACTCAGATGATTCATGTATACATACCAATATTGTAATGTTTTTGATTAGGAGGGAATTTGCAAAACATACATAGTGTTAACAAGAATTTTACAAATATATGAAGTTGGAAAAAATAATTATGTAAACTAATTTTTAGAAGGCAGTGCAGAATGTCACAGACAAAACCCTATTCAATCTTCTTAGACATTTATGCCAAAATATTTCATGAAATGTTGCAGTATTCATCCAGTCCAATCAAATTTTATTTGGTATTGCACAGTTAACAATTGGCCCTCTTTTGGTTGTGATTTTACAGAATAATCAGATGCAAAATATAACAGAGTATAGCATCAAACAAAGAAACTATAGTTCATTGTTAGGCTTGCTTAATCCATTGAAGTAAAAGAAAACTCCCATTGAGAAAAATGGAGCTGTTTAATTTCACTGGTCTACTGATTTGTAATCACACTGGAACATTGCTCTCTTTGTCCTTGGCAGTTTTCTCATCTGAAGTGGGAATGGTATCTTGATGGTGAGGCGATACTGACTTTGTTACTGAGGATGTTAGTAACATCTATTCTGATAACTGTGTCAATATGTAACTTTTCAATAATATTAAAGGAGCTAATTGAAAGTGGGATGTTTTAGTAATAAATAACTTTATTTATTCCAGTAGTCAATATGTAACTTTTTAATAATATTAAAAGAGCTAGTTGAAAGTGGGATTTTTTAGTAATGAAGAACTTTATTTACACCAGTATTAAATGAGAATACAATAAAAATAGCGGAGCACATTTCATAAAAGTCATCAGCCTACAGTCTTTTGACTCAACAAAGAGAGGAAAAGCCTGTTACAATGTAATATTCTGCCATAGGGATATTTTTAGGTTATAAAGCATGATGTGTGGAATAAAACTCAATGGGGCCATAATTAAGCAAAAAACATACTTGTGAAGCCTCATCTTTAACACTGTGATATGTTATGCTCTCCATATTACAAAAAAGCTTAGTCTGATTCTGTGACTGAGAAATGTAAGCTACAGTATGATGAGAGAATGAAGATGTTTAACCTTTTCTGTTTAAGCAAAAATAGCTTAAGAAGTGACATGATTGAAGTGTTTAAAATTATGAAGTGAAATAGTATAGTGGATCCAAGATGTTATTTTAAAATTAATCTTTCAGTAAAAACAAAAGGATGCAGATAAAACTTGTCATAGTTAAATTGTGCACAAATGTTAGAATGTTTTTTGTACACAAAGAACCATAGGAGCATGGAGCAAATTGTCAAGTATTGTAATGGACAGTGGGACTTTTCTAAACTTGACTCAATGTTATTTTGTAAAAATTAGATTGATAAGCTATGTTGGAATGAATGGCCTGTTCTCATCAATCTTGATCTTATGTTCCTGTGTGTATATGTTATGGTGTATGGTAGTTCTATACAGGTTTTAAAAGATCTATCTGGACACAATGCACTTCTAACAGGACAGTGAAGCTTGAGAGCAAATTATATATGGCCTCTTTGTATCTCATCTGATCTGTAGCTATGTATTGATGTGTGTTACATTGGTAAATAGTGTGAACATGGAAAAAAAAGATGTATGTGTGTAATCTTAGTTTAATTTGATCAGGAGCATTAACACTATGAGTTTCATCTGAGTCTTCTAGGCATACTGTAGATACAATTACTAATTTAATTAGATGATCACTATCATATGGTTTTACTGTCCTGACCTTAGACTTTTTTCCCATTTTCATAACTGACACTTATTATAATAAGCTTTCCAACAGAAACCCCTTTATTATGTAATAACTTTCCAGACATCCTCAGACTGTATTGTTGTACATTATACAGTATATATACTAGGGGGTTTGCCCCCTGCTCGCTTCACTCACCAGCCCCCCCAGCCTGTGCTATACACCAGCCACTTTGCATCTCTGCAGCTCGCGTTGTGAAGAGGGGGGCTGAACGCACCCCAAGGAGATGTGGTCGCTCCTCCAAAACCCCCTCTTAAAGAGTGGTACAATGGGAAACAAATAGTGTTTTTTTTTTTTTTTTTTTACTTCCTCTTTGCTTGATCAGCTGCTGCCGTGCCACGTGATCTGCATCTCGCACAGCGCTTCAAACAATTTAAAAGCCTGTACAGCAGCTGTCCTACTCTTTGTCTTTTATTTCCGGCCCCGGGCGTGGTTAAATCTCTTGGCACAAAGTCTTGTCTCGCGAGACATGAGTTCTTGATATTTTTTAGTTATTCTGTTTTTAAATTATAAAGAATCTGAAAATCTAACAACATTACATTAAAGTATGATAAATTCTGAAAAGAACGATATAAAACATATATACAGTATATAGGTTTTAAAATAAGCCCGATTTAAAGCGTGACAAAAAACATGACATAAAAAGTCACATAAAATCATTCCATTTTTAGGCTTAGGATTATATAGAGTACTAGCCAACCCGCAGCGTAGCATACGCCGCATAATTATGTATTGATGGGTGACCACTTCCTGAACGACACAGTTGTCAGTACTTGTAGTCACAGTTGAGAAACACTTTTTTAATATCTTTTAAGCACAGGGGAAACAATGAACATGTGAAACATCCGTAATGTAATAAGCCACCAAGAAAAGTAAAATTGCAACAATGCTATCTACAAAAGTGAAAACAAATTCGAGCCCGGTGTATTTTTTAACTGCCTTGTGGCGCTGTAGTAGTGTTGCTGCTTTGTGGTAAGGAGACTCTGGAAGATTGTGTGTTCGCTTCCCGGTTCCTTCCTGTGTGGATAGTGCTTTGAATACTGAGAACACCGCTATATCAGTGTAATGAAGTATTATTATTCCTATGTGTCCAGTGCGCTCGCGTCTGTATGTGTGTGTGTGTCACATGCTCTCGCTCTCGCTCTCTCGCTGCACGTGGTCCTGTAGGCAAACGCCGCAAAAATAATATATTGATAGCTGAACACTTCCGGAAAGACACAGTTGTCTAAAAGGAGGGAAAAAAATGAACATTTGCAAAATCCATAACGCTGCTTTCAGTAAGTACAATGCACACGCGTTTAATTTGTCGGCCACTTTTTGCCAGCCGACCGCCATCGCACGGTCATTCAGCGATTCAGTTCCGAGACAAACATGCGTCTTCTTAACTGGTCCTCCCCCGTCCACCCTCATTCTGTAAGCTTACACACCCCCTGGTCATATGCCCGCTTGCAAGAGCAACTCACGGAGACCCGCCCACCAACATTAAGACAATGGTGTAGTTGAGAAAAACTTTTTTAATGTCTTTTAAGCCCAGGGGAAACAATGTACATGTGAAACATCCGTAATGTAATAAGCCACCAAGAAAAGTAACATTGCAGCAATGCTATGCACAGAAGTGAAAACAAATTTGAGCCCGGTGTATTTTTTAACTGCCTTATGGGGCTGTAGTAGTGTTGCTGCTCTGTGGTAAGGAGACTCTGGAAGATTGTGTGTTCGCTTCCCGGTTCCTTCCTGTGTGGATGGTGCTTTGAATACTGAGAACACCGCTATATCAGTGTAACGAAGTATTATTATTCCTATGTGTCCAGCGCGCTCGTGTCTGTATGTGTGTGTGTGTCACACGCTCTCGCTCTCTCGCTGCACGTGGTCCTGTAGGTAAACGCCACAAAAATAATATATTGATAGCTGAACACTTCCGGAAAGACACAGTTGTCTAAAAGGAGGGAAAAAAATGAACATTTGCAAAATCCGTAACACTGCTTTCAGTAAGTACAATGCACACGCGTTTAATTTGTCGGCCACTTTTTGCCAGCTGACTGCCATCGCACGGTCATTCAGCGATTCAGTTCCGAGACAAACATGCGTCTTCTTACCTGGTCCTCCCCCGTCCACCCTCGTTCTGTAAGCTTACACACCCCCTGGTCATGTGCCCGCTTGCAAGAGCAACTCACGGAGACCCGCCCACCAACATTAAGACAATGGCGTAGTTGAGAAAAAGTTTTTTAATGTCTTTTAAGCCCAGGGGAAACAATGTACATGTGAAACATCCATAATGTAATAAGCCACCAAGAAAAGTAACATTGCAACAATGCTATGCACAGAAGTGAAAACAGATTCGAGCCCGGTGTATTTTTTAACTGCCTTGTGGGGCTGTAGTAGTGTTGCTGCTTTGCGGTAAGGAGACTCTGGAAGATTGTGTGTTCGCTTCCCGGTTCCCTCCTGTGTGGATAGCGCTTTGAATACTGAGAACACCGTTATATCAATGTAACGAAGTATTATTATTCCTATGTGTCCAGCGCGCTGTCTCTCTCTCACGCGCGCCTGTGTATGTGTGTGTGTGTGTGTCACACGCTCTCGCTCTCTCTCTCACTCGCTTGCTGCATGTGGTCCTGCAGGCAAACGCCGCAAAAATAATATATTGATGGCTGAACACTTCCGGAAAGACACAGTTGTCTAAAAGGAGGGAAAAAAATGAACATTTGCAAAATCCGTAACGCTGCTTTCAGTAAGTACAATGCACACGCGTTTAATTTGTCGGCCAGTTTTTGCCAGCCGACCGTCATCGCACGGTCACTCAGCGATTCAGTTCCGTGACAAACATGCCTCTTCTTACCTGTTCCTCCCCACTCCCCCCTCGTTCTCTAAGCTTAGACACCCCCTGGTCATGTGCCCGCTCGCAAGAGCAACTCATGGAGCCCCGACCACCAACTTTACCACTTGTGCACATTAAATCTTGAAATCCTTCGAGTAACTAATTAACTAACTAACACCCACCCACACACACACACACAGCTTGTGTAGAAGGTCATCTGCTGAGAGAGCGTCTCAACTGTTGCAGGGCCTGCATTGGATGAAGCAGGTGAGACGCTAATGAAACAGAGGCACAGGGCTTATTGATTTTTAAAGACTGCTTCCTTCATTGTGTTTTGAGAGGGAAACATACAATTGTCCGTGACTTACAATTGGAGGACCGCCGACGCTAATGAAACAGAGGCACAGGGCATATTGGTTTTTAAAAACTGCTTACTTCATTGTGTTTTAACCTCAGTTGTAAAGGATTGTTTTAAGGATCCCATGGGATACCCCTCGCAAACCATTTTACACGCTGCATATGGCGATTCACCTCCACGAGAAACATGCCTCTATGAACAGTCAACGTGGCTCAGAGGTGCATGTGGCCTCTACGACAGACGAATATAAATGACGCCGTTTTTTCTGTGTCGTCGCATCCGAGTTGGTGGGCGTGGCTCTGCGAGTTGTCGTCGCATCCAATGGTCTTAGAGTTGGTGGGCGTGGCTCCTTCCTGCGTGCGCCATGGGTGTCTTACTTGTTGGCAGCTTAGTGAATCCACGCCCCTTCCGGCGTGCTTTCCATGGTTGTCTTGCCTTAGTGAATTATATATATATAGATGTATATGTGTGTGTGTATGTGTGTCAGCTGTGACATGTTCCTACCCACTTTCATAACTAACTTTCAGAGTTACTCAAAGAAAGTAATCCACTACAAATTACTAATTACTTCTCTGAAATTGTAACAGGATTAATTTAAGTATTACTTCCTTGAAAAAGTAAACAGGTTACTAATTATTTTATTTTTACATTACTTTCAAAATTTATGTAAATATGTATCAAGTGTGAAGTGCAAAGATGACACCCAAATACCTTTTCATTATTTTAATAAGGAAGAAAAAACAATAATAGTGATCATGAAATGACTTTAATCAGAACTGTGCCACTGCAGACATATGAACCACCCATTAGAGACTCTTAGTTTACAGAAAGAATTTATATAAAAATAAATGTTAATAATTAAAATTAAAACTGACTTAACCACTTGAACACTTTAAAAAATGGAGTTTGTAAATGGTGAAATTATTGCTAGTGTGGACAGCAATATGGCAGACAACAGCACTTTTTGATTGGTTATTGTAAATGACAGTATGATGACTGTAAATGATAAATTCTGTCACTTAAATTAATTATTTCTCCTAAGATATTTTAGTGCCTCAAATAATCTTTTTTGCTTGGTCATGTCCTCCAACACTCTTAACAAGAAAATGATTTCTGTGAGTTAAGATACTGATTTGCATCTTGTCATAAGTTTAAGTACACATCTACATGTTCCTTGATATCTTTTACCTATCCTTTTAATAAATTTGAACATAAACACAATTAGTGAAAAAACAGTATTTCTCGGTCCAGTTTTGTCTGTCTGTTAAAGATATTTTTATTGAAATCCTCCTTTAGTTTCAATTATTAATAAAGAACACTTTAGGTACTGCAAAATTAATCTGTTAATCATTTACTCTTATGTAAGAAGATCTTAACAAAGGCTTCTTTTAATATTCATAACACTTATAAAATATCAGTAGATGGGTGATTCCTCTCTGTGCAGTTTGGCATATTGATATGATGGTAAAATTACTTGTTAATGTGAAGGATTCACAGGTCTTATACTAAATATGTAATATCAATAGAAATGTGTCTCAGACTAATCCAAGGTGAATTTTATTACAGTAGTAGGTTACATTACAGACACAAAGACTTTGCTGATGCTTTTGTAAGCAGAAGAACAAGACACAAAGAAGTGCCTTGTTACATAATAGTAAATGAATAAGGGCTGCATTTTTGCAGTACCTACACTAAAATGTTACCTAATGATAGAACCAGGCAAATATTTGTTTTGCATACAATAGATATATATAATGTTATAAAAGCCACATTTATTAGACAACCTATTAATTTACCAATTGTAATCTTTCATTTTTTTTCCATTCCATGCAAGGTGCAAAAGTAAATGC
Organism: Erpetoichthys calabaricus; assembly: GCF_900747795.2. NCBI lineage: Eukaryota > Metazoa > Chordata > Cladistia > Polypteriformes > Polypteridae > Erpetoichthys > Erpetoichthys calabaricus. Next base: position 254,327,961 of record NC_041394.2, read on the forward strand.
AGCAAAGTTGCATGAAACAGCACTCCACCATGCTGCAAAAGTAAAGAACGTGGATTTAATAGAATTGCTAGTTCAGTTTGGTGGGAATGTCTATGCCCGGGATAATCAAGGGAAAAAGCCAGTTGACTACACCAGATCGGGTACTCCAGCTTCACTCTGTCTACAGTTTTATGAAAGTAGGTAATTTTGTGTTTCTTGAAGTAACAAAAGACATTAAATGATGTTTTGTTTAAAAGTTATAGTTTTAAAAATTGTATTCAGTTTGGCCACAAGGAGGCATGCATTAGTCTCTTTATTTTAAAATGTAGACAAATCTTAGTGGTAATGTTTCCCTTATTTAACTATGATAATCTATGGTTTTTATAAAGATAAAAATGTATGTCTCATTATAATGAAAAAAAAAATTTGGCTTCTACTACACATTTTGAAACATGATTTATTTTTTGAAAGTACTGTCCCAGAGAGTGCATTTTCTTTACTAAACTCATCTTTGTTATTAATTTATCTTGAGTTTTAGAATTCTTTCAATTTTTTCATGACAGTTTATGTTGTCAAATCTAATCAACTTAAATATATCAAAGTAATGGGTAATATGCTTTATGTGTAACACATTAAAGTGCAAGTGCCATTAAGTCATAGTTTTTGTATTGTGAATGCATAACCATTGATGCTGGGAAAAAAATGTTAAATTGAAAATTCACCTTATTGTGGAAAAAGTGTCGATTGAGTGTTTGTGCTAGTATGAGTAGGGTAAGACATGATGGCCACTGATGTGTTACTGCCAATTCCATAATAGATGAGGCATGATAACAGATTACCTAAAAATCATTCAGGGTCTTGACCCTTTCCGATTCATGTCTTAACATGGTTAGCCTGGCTCTAAACTTAGGACCTCCAAGTCAGTAAGTGACTTCTTGTTCAGTTGAGCTAAAGGAAAGCTTACTTGATACAGTGGTAGAGATGACATCTCTGTAATCCAACAGGGCCCAAGCTTGAATCCTGCAAATATCATCTCTGGGAGGATGAGTGCTAGAGATGTGGCATCACCTTGAGTGAATTCCTGAGCAGAGCCAAATGGTGCCCTGACCCAGATTTGCTAAGCATAATGGAGGGCAAAAAGAGAGTAGCTGTCTCTACATAAAAGGTATCCTTACAGTCAGAAACCTGACTTGCCATTGGGCCAAGTGAATTTTCCTTTAGCTCACTAGGATAATGTACAGTATACTGACTAAGAGGGCCTTGGTTTGTGGCTAGTCTGTCTGTGGGAAAACATGAAATGAAGATGGGAAAGGGAGATTATTGACAGTGTCATTTGGGGGTTCTTCTGGATTGTTCTTAGAAATGAGGTTGAGAGAGAGAGAGAAATCCTATCACTTTGTGTAATGTGATACCTTCAAAATTTTAATAGAAGTCAGTGGCCCACTTACTCACCTAGGCAGATGAATTGCCTTAGCTCTGCTGGATTATCTGCAGTTTACTAAGAGGGCCTGGGCTTGTGGCCAGCTTCTCTTTTTGAGCATGAGAAAAAGTTAAGTTGGTTCCCTGAATGTCTTCTCACTATTAATGATTTGTTCTAAACTCAGAAGGAACACCACAAATCAGTACTGTGTATGTGCAACCTGCTTTTAAGTGCACCAACCTTTTTTATTTTTGATTACATTAGATTAAATCAACTTTATTAATCCCATGTGGAAAATCAGACATTTTTTGAAAGTTTATAGTTGAAATAATTAATGAAATAAAGTATGTAGTAAATTGAATATCAAGCTATAACTAGTGCTTTTACTGTAGATAATAGTAGTTATTTTTGTTTTATAGTTTTGCTTACCAAGTAGTTAAAATCCATGTTATATGTGTGATATTGTAAAAATTATTCTTGTGAATTTAGCATTTAAAGCAGGATAAAATACTATTTTTATTCTGTTTTATTAAAGTGCATCCTTGTATGGTAAGAAAGCATTACCTTATATGTGTTTATATTCTAAATGTTTATATATGCTTAAATATTAGTCTGAGTTAAGACTTTTCTGCAATGAATTATGCCCTGTTTGTAAGTGCTAGATGTAAAAGAAGGTTATGCTCTATTTTGCACAGCATTTCCCAATAATTGTTTGCAGTCATTTGTTAACTTCCTATGCTCCCCTGCATCTAGGCACCCCTTTAAGTCTGCAGCAGCTGTGCAGAGTCAATTTGAGAAATTTTCTTGGAATACAGGCGCTAGAAGTGGTGTCGTGTCTCAACATACCTCAGAGAATAATTGACTTCCTTTCTTACTGTTGAACATCAGAAAATTACTTCAAGATCAATATGCATCTCGGACAGTAAAAATCATACTTGAATTAGGTTGTAAGTAAGTAAATACCAGCATTCACAAATCTCCATTTCACAACCTGTGAAAAGTGTGTAAAACTGAGTTAGGAGAAAGTATCTGCATTGAAAGTGCTCGTATGTGATATTTTAAAACTGTAATAATTTCTGTTAACAAACAATTGTGGTTTCATTGTGCTATACTGTATTCTAAAAAACAATACAAAGGATGACGTCTTGAAGAATGGGAAAAATTTTTGATGGGGCACAGAGCCTAGCATGGTCCGCCTGTCTCTTTTTTTCAAATTTGACCGATAAACATCCACATAGAAAACTCAAAGAGCTTTTTTCAGTAGAAAAAAGGCTCCCTTAAAACATTTTGAACATTATGTCCTTTTTTTTGTACTATAGCCTCAGCTATTTATCTAACTTTAAGCAATAATGGTCTACATTTTTGCACTTCATCTTTAGTCAGTAGTCACTAATTACAAACAGTTTTATGTTAGTAAGATGAAATCACTATTTGCTTCCAGATTCCACAGCACTAATGCATACCTCATGGACTGAGCATGTTGGGATCATAAATCTCCAACTTTGCATGCATGTTTTTTAAATATTATATTAGTGGTGAATGCCTCATCTAAACAGCAGGGATTACTGGTGGTTAGAAAGGGTTTGAAGGTGATACAATTATTTATTTCTTTTGAAATTATGCTTTCAGTAATCAGGCTGCATCAGGAATAAAGGCAAATAGTTCTGGGCCTAAATCATGTGCAGATGTCTGGCAGCCAGTTCTGCACCTGCCTGTTTTAAGTGCCATATTAATTTCTTTCCATCAGAATATTTAACATGCAAGTTTCTTGAAAAGAAAGGCCCCCACTAAATTAAAAGGCTTAAGGAGCATTTAAACACAAGAATACTGAGCCTTATCAAACATTACTACAATTTAATAGTCATTTTCTAAATTCAAAATATTACCTTTTTCTTGTACGATTTTATTAACATTGCTTGCTCAAGTCATCTATATGAATTTTATAGTAGTCTGTTCTAAATAAATGATTAAGTGTCACATAATGATGTTAAATTCTTTTTTACCTACTGTTTCCCAGCACAAAAATGTATAGACTATTTCTATCATTGTATCACTAGCCATCAGTGGTGAAACATGATGAATGATATGATAGAAATCTGTTTTGGTTGATAGAAATCATAGAAATCTGAGTTTGTTAAGCAGTTATTTTTTAATTTCCACCATGTTATTATTGAGGAAAAACAAATGCAGTCATCTATCCATTTCCTGTGACTTCATATTCCAGTGAAGGGTTAAAAAGATTTGGAGCCTGTTTGATGGCAGAGGGTGCAAGGCAGGGACCATCCCCAGAGTGTCTGGCACCCTCATGCACACACCCACGCACATCAACAATGTGGACGTCCTAGTCAACCAAAAGTGCATGTCTTTGTAGTACAGAAAGTAAACCTTCACAATTCTTAGAAGAACGTGCAGCTAGACAGTGGTTGGGTTTGGAACTGAAGCTTTGAGACTGCGGCATCACCCTGTCACGCAACAATAAGTGGACTTTCTATGTATGTTTCTGTTTCTGTAACTGGATGCATGTTTTACCATGGTATGTGGACTGTAATCTTTTTGATTGCACCGTAAAGGTATTTATGATAGTACTCATTGTATAAGGACCTACTTACAATAAAGAATAATTTATTGAATTAGTTTTGGATATTTCTTAATGATGATGACATTAATCAGGGGCTTATGTACAATGTGTGTGACCATTTGTGTTATTTTATCTATTTATTTTCAGTTCCTTATGCATAATACCATCTCTTTATTGAATTTTGGAAGAATGTTACACTCATGTATAACCAATTAAGATTTTTCTTCTCCAATGAGTCCACAGCCTTTTTCTACACAATAAGCACATGGAAAAGGAAAATAGAGAGTCCTTTGCATCTGGTATATCTGGTAGAAACCATCTCTGTAGGTGGTATGGAGTAGTATTAATGGGGTCTGCAATGTTTTAGCTTAATAATCCCTCTTTAACTGTTTTATTTCTTTTCTTATAGGGGTGTTTTAACTGAACAAAATTGAATACCCTGTAGTCATTGTGATTATTTATTTATCACTAGGGGGCTTTGCCCCCTGCTCGCTTTGCTTGCCAACCCCCTGGCCTGCGCTACACGCTGGCCACTTCGCGCCTCTGCTGCTCATGTATATGGATTTCACTTTCATCAAACAACAAGTCTTTTAATTTTCGTGGAAACGCCTCTTCATTGGGAAGAAACACTACTTTTCCTTGATGGCAACATGAATCATACAATCTACAAGTCTCCGACTTAAAGCTGAAATATATTCAATCTCTTTTCACTGTTCCGTTATTTCACCAAGTAATAATTTCCGTTTCTTTGCGCTAATGCGATCTTTACTGTAATTTTTTGAGACTTTCAAATTTTAGTACTTTCATTATGTCTAACCTGCTCTGCATGTGTATCGCGCCAATGGTTTTGAACATCTTTACGACATTCTACTTTGTCATCTACTCTTTGTCTTTTATATCTGGCCCTGGTTGTGGTTAAATCTCACAAAGTCTCGTCTTGCGGTACTTGAAGTATCAATCTGAAAAAGTCACGTCTCGTCCAAGGCTAAAATGTCTCGTCTCATCCCAGGATTTTTTTATATAATAGAGAGATTTGAATAATTGAGTTGCAGTTGGGCAAAACCTCAAGGAAACCATAAGTGAATGCAGATCTATTGAGACACTCAAAAAAGGAAAGTTTGGTGTCTGTAAGCGACATAAATAGAACATATCTCTGAGGGAAACCAGCACTTACTTCACCTCTCATAAGTTGGTTGTTACTTTGAATACATTTTGGGTCTTATCTTTGACAGATTAATTTGAACAACATTTTTAAATTCCATTAGGCCATGGCTAGCACAAGTGAAAAAGACTTTAAGTAGCGTTGCTTTACACATATTGTCCATTGATGTAATTCGCATGTCTTTTTCCCCATCATTGTCTTTCAGTTGTTGCTGAGATATTGACATTACCCATTTTAGTCAGATTATTTTGCAGTGCTGTCTCTATAAAAGAATTATACCATTGTAAAATTGTGTAATACAATGAGAAAAATATCTATTCAACATTTATTGGAAGAAGAGGCTTTTTGGGGGGTATATTTATACAAGAACTGTACAAATGATGCAATGATATTATCCCTTTATATGTCTCTAAGAGCCCTAAATGGGCAATGTGACGTTTCCTTTGTGTAAATTGTTTACTAATGGTAATAGGTCAGGTATTAATATCTAAAGTAAGGTCCATAAATATTTGGACAGAGACCACTTTTTTCTAATTTTGGTTCTGTACATTACCACAATGAATTTTAAGTGAAACAACTCAGATGCAGTTGAAGTGCAGACTTTCAGCTTTAATTCAGTGGGGTGAACAAAACGATTGCATAAAAATGTGAGGCAACTAAAGCATTTTTTAGCACAATGCCTTCATTTCAGGGGCTCAAAAGTAATTGGACAATTGACTCAAAGGCTATTTCATGGGCAGGTGTGGGCAAGTCCATCGTTATGTCATTATCAGTTAAGCAGATAAAAGACCTGGAGTTGATTTGAGGTGTGGCGCTTGCATGTGGAAGATTTTGCTATGAACAGACAACATGCGGTCAAAGGAGCTCTCCATGCAGGTGAAAGAAGCCATCCTTAAGCTGCGAAAACAGAAAGAAAGCAAGCACTGGTGAACTCAGCAACGCAAAAAGACCTGGACGTCCACGGAAGACAACAGTGGTGGATGATCGCAGAATCATTTCCATGGTGAAGAGAAACCCCTTCACAACAGCCAACCAAGTGAACAACACTCTCCAGGGGGTAGGCGTATCGATATCCAAGTCTATCACAAAGAGAAGACTGCATGAAAGTAAATACAGAGGGTGCACTGCAAGGTGCAAGCCACTCATGAGCCTCAAGAATAGAAAGGCTAGATTGGACTTTGCTAAAGAACATCTTAAAAAGCCAGCACAGTTCTGGAAAAACATTCTTTGGACAGATGAAACCAAGATCAACCTCTACCAGAACGATAGCAAGAAAAAAGTATGGAGAAGGCGTGGAACAGCTCATTATCCAAAGCATACCACATCATCTGTAAAACACGGTGGAGGCAGTGTGATGGCTTGGGCGTGCATGGCTGCCAGTGGCACTGGGACACTAGTGAATATTGATGATGTGACACAGGACAGAAGCAGCCGACTGAATTCTGAGGTGTTCAGAGACATACTGTCTGCTCAAATCCAGCTAAATGTAGTCAAATTGATTGAGCGGCGTTTCATGATACAGATGGACAATGACCCAAAACATATAGCCAAAGCAACCCAGGAGTTTATTAAAGCAAAGAAGTGGAAAATTCTTGAATGGCCAAATCAGTCACCTGATCTTAACCCAATTGAGCATGCATTTCACTTGTTGAAGACTAAACGTCAGACAGAAAGGTCCACAAACAAACAGCAGCTGAAAGCCGCTGCAGTAAAGGCCTGGCAGAGCATTAAAAAGGAGGATACCCAGCATTTAGTGATGTCCATGAGTTCAAGACTTCAGGTTGTCATTGCCAGCAAAGGGTTTTCAACCATGTATTAGAAATGAACATTTTATTTCCAGTTATTTCATTTGTCCAATTACTTTTGAGCCTCTGAAATAAAGGGATTGTGTTAAAAAAATGCTTCAGTTGCCTCACATTTTTATGCAATCGTTTTGTTCACCCCACTGAATTAAAGCTGAAAGTCTGCACTTCAGCTGCATCTGAGTTATTTCATTTAAAATTCATTGTGGTAATGTACAGAACCAAAATTAGAAAAAAGTTTTCTCTGTCCAAATATTTATGGTCCTAACTGTACTTGGGTCATGGTGTTGCCTGGATGTTGCCAAGTGTCATGAAAGTCTGAAAACCTCTTGTTAATGCTAATGTGGAGTAGAAAGCTGTCTACATTGCCAACCAAATATCTTTTACCAATATCAGCACCTCCCATATGTAGTTCCTTTATTGACTTTTACTCTGCTTTATGAATGTTTTATCATAAAATGGACCTATGGTGACCCTTTTCTCACTTTCAGAATCTTTATTTCAAAGACCCAAACAGAGTGTTGCAAATCACCACACTAGCCCTTGTATGTCTACCGTTCGCAGCCTGTCACAAAGATAGAGCTGCAATCTGTATCTACTCTTATAGTTGCTGTCAAGGTTGACTGCTTCTGTGGTTAAATACTTTCCAATTTCTTTTATAACAATGACCCCATTTAACAGGATAGAATACAGAAACAAGCAGTAGAGAATGTTTATAGATATATTCATATATCATTAATTAAGTTAAGGATCCTAATGTGCCTAAAATAGGAGCAAATGAATGAATGTGACAAAATAATAATACAACCTGGATGGATATCAGCTTATTTTCTGGGAGTCTAGGGACCCAATATGCCTATCTATCCAGATGGCTCTTCGTCTTATTAAGCTAATCAGTCTCCTTAGTCAGTGTGGTCTCTTGCAGGAATTGGTAGAGTAATAGACTGAGAGTTTCTCTGTAACAGAATTTGTAATCTTCTTGTGCTTCCCTGCTGCACCTCTTGAACAAACTGGACATCGCAATGTTGGGGCCAACTTCCTTGTCATGTTCAGGCCATGTGCCTTTTGTCCGATCCTACCAACTTAGCATCTCACCAGCATGCCTTTTTTTTTTCTTGTGTGTGTTAATGCAGACTCACAATAGGTCCCTAGTCCTTAGTTTATATTGGTTCTGACCTGGTATTTTCTGAGCAGAGCAGACATACAAGATCTTATCTGTTCTCTTAGTTTTTCTAAATGCATGCTTTATCATTGCATAGATACAGTATATGTCTTAATATAATATTTAAAATTTGAATGGAAAGTCCATCCTCACATCAAGGAGTCATTTCTTACTCTTGTGTTACTTGTTCATTTTGTCAATATTATGCATATTAAGTACAATCTGTGGCAAAACTGTGGTCTAGTTAGTTTGTTTGTACTTTTTTATGTTTATTTTCACACTAAATCATATAAGAGATGATTGGCACAGATCTAGACACAAGTTTGTCATTAACTTAAATTTATCACATTAGATTGAACAAACTGTGATATTTAACATCTGAAAGCATCCAAATATCTCCTTGATCTTAAAAAAGACATATTTTGCATTTATGATTTGTTTTAATATTGCTGACTTGCTTATGTGTGTTGGACTTGATTTTGGTTCTTTCTACAGCTTTCTCAATCTGGACTTCATTTATAACTGCGTAGGGTTTAATACAATAATTGAAGAGGTAGTACAGTGTGTTTCTTTCTTAGTTTTATCTTCATTTGTAATTATCCTTTTTTGAAGAACTAGAAAATAAAAGTGTTTTTTTCTCTCTCACTTTTTTTTAAATGAAGTATATCAGTAGGTAATCTTTTAATGATCTGACAGAGAAGAAATCAAAAGTATTTGGAATGATAATAAAATGAATTCCAAAATATAACATTTAATAGAATGATTTTTGCTCAAAGAAGGACAACTTGTTCCTTTTGAATAAATGAGCTTGGTGAGTCAAATGAAGAGATAAATCTCAAAAGTACCTTTTTGACATCGCATTGTTCAAAGTGTTGAATGTCTCAGTGCATTGGTAACTGCAAATTTAACAATGGCATTAGTGTGAGGTATCAAAAGTAAAAATTGACAGTATTCGCAAGAGATACAAATACACAACGTTTGCTAAAGGTTTGGTAGCAATGGTATGGTAGGAAAAAAAAATTGTGAAGCTATTGATTAAAGACATGAAGCAGCACTGTGCTGCCAACTCCCTATTTCATTTCACCTCATACCACATTTACCAGATTAACTGTGCTACTTGTACCATTTTTTTTCTTTATGCTTAAGCAAAAATTGTGAAGGGAAGGCAGTTTGGATAGCTGAATTAGCCTTATATGGTGGTTTACTGAACTGAGGCTCATGCTTTGATTGTAATTGTTTTTATCTACCCAACAAACTCCTCAACATCCTATCTAGACCCAATTGAATACAAGCTTGACTGGGGGATAAAAATCCTTTATCTGTTAATACTCAGATACTTCCATGTTCAAAATTAGTGCATTAATACTGAGCACTTAAAGACATGCCCTGTGGTGGACTGGCACCCTCTTCAGGGTTTGTTCCTGCCTTGCATCCTGTGCCAGGTGGGATAGCCTCCAGCCTTTCCATGACCCTGTTCTGGATTAAACGGGTTAGGAAATGACTTAAAGATTACAACACTTCTTACATCTACAGTGGTGTGAAAAACTATTTGCCCCCTTCCTGATTTCTTATTCTTTTGCATGTTTGTCACACAAAATGTTTCTGATCATCAAACACATTTAACCATTAGTCAAATATAACACAAGTAAACACAAAATGCAGTTTTTAAATGATGTTGTTTATTATTTAGGGAGAAAAAAAATCCAAACCTACATGGCCCTGTGTGAAAAAGTAATTGCCCCCTTGTTAAAAAATAACCTAACTGTGGTGTATCACACCTGAGTTCAATTTCCGTAGCCACCCCCAGGCCTGATTACTGCCACACCTGTTTCAATCAAGAAATCACTTAAATAGGAGCTGCCTGACACAGAGAAGTAGACCAAAAGCACCTCAAAAGCTAGACATCATGCCAAGATCCAAAGAAATTCAGGAACAAATGAGAACAGAAGTAATTGAGATCTATCAGTCTGGTAAAGGTTATAAAGCCATTTCTAAAGCTTTGGGACTCCAGCGAACCACAGTGACAGCCATTATCCACAAATGGCAAAAACATGGAACAGTGGTGAACCTTCCCAGGAGTGGCCGGCCGACCAAAATTACCCCAAGAGCGCAGAGACGACTCATCCGAGAGGTCACAAAAGACCCCAGGACAACGTCTAAAGAACTGCAGGCCTCACTTGCCTCAATTAAGGTCAGTGTTCACGACTCCACCATAAGAAAGAGACTGGGAAAAAACGGCCTGCATGGCAGATGTCCAAGACGCAAACCACTGTTAAGCAAAAAGAACATTAGGGCTCGTCTCAATTTTGCTAAGAAACATCTCAATGATTGCCAAGACTTTTGGGAAAATACCTTGTGGACTGATGAGACAAAAGTTGAACTTTTTGGAAGGCAAATGTCCCGTTACATCTGGCGTAAAAGGAACACAGCATTTCAGAAAAAGAACATCATACCAACAGTAAAATATGGTGGTGGTAGTGTGATGGTCTGGGGTTGTTTTGCTGCTTCAGGACCTGGAAGGCTTGCTGTGATAGATGGAACCATGAATTCTACTGTCTACCAAAAAATCCTGAAGGAGAATGTCCGGCCATCTGTTCGTCAACTCAAGCTGAAGCGATCTTGGGTGCTGCAACAGGACAATGACCCAAAACACACCAGCAAATCCACCTCTGAATGGCTGAAGAAAAACAAAATGAAGACTTTGGAGTGGCCTAGTCAAAGTCCTGACCTGAATCCAATTGAGATGCAATGGCATGACCTTAAAAAGGCGGTTCATGCTAGAAAACCCTCAAATAAAGCTGAATTACAACAATTTTGCAAAGATGAGTGGGCCAAAATTCCTCCAGAGCGCTGTAATAGACTCATTGCAAGTTATCGCAAACGCTTGATTGCAGTTATTGCTGCTAAGGGTGGCCCAACCAGTTATTAGGTTCAGGGGGCAATTACTTTTTCACACAGGGCCATGTAGGTTTGGATTTTTTTTTCTCCCTAAATAATAAAAACCACCATTTACAAACTGCATTTTGTGTTTACTTGTGTTATATTTGACTAATGGTTAAATATGTTTGATGATCAGAAACATTTTGTGTGACAAACATGCAAAAGAATAAGAAATCAGGAAGGGGGCAAATAGTTTTTCACACCACTGTATATAGTCCTACTAAGGATCAGAAGCAGTGCCAGCCCTTGTTGTGATGGCAGTCTCTCCAAAGGTATAGTCTTACTGTAGGTGGGAGTCACCAATCAAGCTAACCCCACACCTTTGGATTTGTGGTAAGGATATCAGAGTCTAAAGATGAAAGCCATGCATATGTAGAGAGAACATGCAGACTCTACACAGCCAGATATTAAATAAGTGTGAGAATGCTATTAGGAGGCCATGCTCATGCATTGAGTATGTGGAAATTAGAATGTATAAAGATGGAGAGAGGGAGGGACGCTTTGTGAGGGTCCTCTTATGGTAACCATCTATCCTCAAAAGTCTCAAACGCGTGGAAAGACTTCCATCCCATCTGGAACCCCTAGAGAGCCTGTGAAGATATTTGACTGGTTTGGAGTGTTATTTTCAGGGCTAACCTAATGGAGACATACCAGAGCTCTTCAAAAGTTTAGTGTGGGTGCCTAATGGAGACATACCAGAGCTCTTCAAAAGTTTAGTGTGGGTGCTTTTGTGGATATTTTTGACCCTCACATCGACTTCTATAAGGTTAAATACAGCTAGAGCTCTAAGAGCTTGGAAGTAAATGTCAAATAACCACAGCTCTCTGATGGAGAAGGAATAAGGACACATATATGAAGGGGTGATGGAACATCTGAATTGATGCAGGATATGTAGAAGATTTATATACTTGTTTTATTTCATTTTTTTTTTCCTTTAGATTTCTTTACTTGTTGACATATCCAAGTCAATATTCAACAAGTGTGATATTAAAGCCATGTGTGCCCTTTAGTGTTCCTCAAATGAATTCTAATAAGTACATAAAAAAGAACAGGAATTAAAATCTGGCATGTAGACTCAAATAAAACCATTGTGCTGGCACTACTTACCACCTAATTTTTTCCCTTTATTCTTGTCCCCAAAAATACCCCCGTTTAGCCACATTCAATAAAGCTGTGATTATCAAGCTGCTTTGTCATACAAAGGGGTACACAGGAGCTGAACCTCAAACAAGAAGGGATGAAGTGCTCGTATGTAGCCTTCTTTCAGACAACATCATGACCCTTCATTTTGATGAGCAGTATTAACTGGCCAGACTCTGTCCACCAGTGTCTACTTCTGCCCAGCAACAGACAGAGAGCAAGAGAAAAAGGGAGAAAGAAAGAGACTCAGTGAGTGCATTAATTTTCCTTCCTTATGTGGTCATACATACTACAAACAAATTATCAATGCAGTTGGTGCCCCCAATTGGTTGTGTCCACCTTTTCACAAAAGGAGAAGCAAACAAAAACAAAAAAACACATACACTAATTTCACAGTTTCATGGGAGGACCAGCTCTCAATCCTCAATGTTCTATCACTTTCCCCCATGAGCTAACCCACTACAGTACAAAAGTGGGGAAAGGAGAGTACACAAGTTGATTAAAATCATACACCCAGAAACAGGCAACTAGGTTGGAAAGATGAGTTGAGAAAAGACTATCAGATATAACAGCGAGAAAAAAAAAAAAACTCTTATCTCAGACAAAAGTGTCTTGTCTGCAACTGAGAGTAGTGAGAAACTTGTGACTTCTCTCAGGATGGCAGTATTAAGATGACAATGGGGCAGATCTGGGGTTTATAATGTGTACACGCAAGGAGCTGAACCCTTTTAGTTTAGGCAAACAGGGATTAAAAGGTGACATGCATGTTTGAAATTATTAAAGGAATTAGCACAGTGGATCACAGTTGTTACTTTAAAATGAATTCAACAAGAACATGGGGATAAGGTGACAGCTTAAGGGCAGATTTTGTATAAACAATAGAAAGTTTCTCCTCACTCAAAGAACCATAGAAAGGAAGAAACAAATCTACCATATAAAAACTGTATGTGGAAACAATACGTTATTTGTTGGATTTAGTGCCCTGTATCTGCCCAAATATTTCATATAGCAGGTTGTCAGGGGTTATATACAGTATGTAGAGGCTGGGTATCAGTGTTAATAAAGACCCCCACTGGAGTGAAGAGAGGCAGTGCAGTGACCAGAAAGGTGTCTTAGGGGAGATGAGTAACTGGTTCGCCAGCAGAGAATTGGGCAGTTCAGTCTCTGGGGAGCCCCCTGTGACTGCAGGTTTTTGTTCCAACCAGTTTTTCAATCAGTCAGCCATCTTTACCTTTAATTGATCTCATTGTTTAAATAACAAACTCATTTGTTTATTTTACTTTGCATTTAGTAAAAGTGCACTAGTGTCAGATTTACAAATATAGGGAATTAAGACTTCCATGTATTTGTCTTTCTTTTGTTATTTTTTTTAAATTCATTTTTTCTGTGGATTTTGCTTTCTTATTTGGATTGGAATACAAACAAGTTATGACGAGCAGATCAGTCACCAGGGCAGATGAATCTGAAAGGAGCAGCTACTTCAGTGTTACCCACTTGTGTTCTTATTAGTAAATATTTGACTAAATAACCAGAACATTAAAAAATATAAAAAAATATTTAAAAGGAAAGTGAATGAATTCTTACCCATTTTACACATATAATGGATGGTTGTAAAAAACATGGAAACTGGGAAGTAATGGTTTGTTTATTTAAGGTAGGGGAAGTGGGTTGGGACAAAAACCTGCAGTCATAGGTGGACATAAGGACTGAACTTGAGAACCACTGCTTTAGGATTCTCTGGCATATGGCTGTGTAGCCACTAGGTGGCACCAGACTGTATGTTCTTAATATGGTGGTTAAGGTGCCCCAAACTAGAACCTCTAAACTTCAGAGCAACCCTAAACAAGTCACTTAATATCTGCATACAAATAATAATGAAGAGTTTTGCGGTGTATCTGCACATGTCAAGAGATTTGGAACAAGTGTTTTCTATAAACAGGTACTATATAAAATAAAAGTTAGTTTTTTTTAAAACAGGTACCCGGCTCTTTAAATACATAGCACAGGTCAGGGGCACAGTGGAAGTAGCTGGTAATCACAAGAGTTTAGACAAAAATAATCTGAATGAAAGTATCAGTGGTGCAGCTAGTTGCCAATAGGTGGACAAAATACACCTCCAGAGGACAAGAGGTTACATTTCATATGTGGAGAGAGAGGAGCTCATCCTGCATTTACATTAGGTATAAAATACCACAACAGGGCAGCATCCCTTCCAAATTTTTTCAGTTGGCCATTTAAAACTATTAGCTCCATTTCTTGCATTCAATGGGTCAGAAGTGGGTTGGTATTGAGGCTCTGAATTAAAGGGCAGCATGGCGCTTTAAGAGTTGATTTTGTTCACTTAGCATGGATGCCTAACTGAGTAAACAAATGTAAATAAGAACTCCATTTGTGGAGGCAGGTAGAGGTTCAAATCACAGGGCAGTTACTCTCTTGTGGAGTTTGCATGCTCTTCCTATGTCTTTGGATTGTAAAAAGTGACAGAAATGTGTCCTGCAGGGGGCACTAATGAACAGGCACAAGGCTTTACACAGGAAGAAAATAAAATATACTAAGAGCAGTGCATTTCTTCTGTAAAGTTTATTTGTTCATAAGGTGTCCCTGTAAGTACTCCGCAGGTGCAGAGACATGGGAGTGGCACAGGCGAGTGTTAAGCATTCAGATCAAAGATCCTCAGTCCAATGGGAGGCACTGGCCAGGGTTGGCTCCTGATTTGAACCTCATGCTGCCAGACATGTCTCCAACTGCTGACAATTTTGTAGTGGAAAAAATGGTTTTGGAAAATTGATCGGTGGATCAGTGAATGGTTACATAAGGAAAATGAAATCATAAATAAATTAAGTCTTGCTCGAAAATGAGTGTATGGTGGGTGTTCCGTCTTTTTTGGCCTCATTTTTTTTAAAGTACCAGTAAGGAGAAATTGTGGATTCTGACTGAGTTTTTTTAAATGCCTGTAATTTAAAATATCACCTTTGTAAGCTGTCTGGTAGTTAAATGAGAGATGGAAAAAAAAATAACATTCACACAAACACACTTCTTTAAGTGATGTCCTGCTTCAAGGCAAAAATGTAAATGGAGAAAAAGATTTTGCATTTTATAAGCTGCACACAATTTGGTCTGTCTCAGTGAAAGGCTGAGCAATCAGCTTTGTTCTTTTCCTCATATACTGTCTAGTCGTACACAATGGAAGACTATAATTAATCTTTGACCGTAAATTCTACTTTTTTCCCCATTTAAAATCTCATTTGGTGAAGAATGCATTTAAATTCAGATTAATGTTTTCCAGATGAGCTTATTTTTTTTTTGCTGTCAGATCCTTGTCACTAGGTGGAGTTGGTGTTACGAGACAGGAGGACACAGACAGCTATTTGCTTTACCGTGGTTGTCTTTATCAGCACTTTGTCGCTCCCAGTTTCACCCTCACTCCCTCACAACTGTGTATGAATTCTTGTCAACACTCATTTTTCTAAAAAAAAAAAAAAAAAATGCTGCTGTACAAAATGTTTTGGCACATTGAGATTCTTAGTCAAAGATAAAATAAAATGAAAAGAAGCCTGGCTGATAAAAAGTTTCAGGGACAAGGATACCATCAGGTTGGCACAGCACAAAGAAGTTGAATATCTCTGTAGAGGAGGGAGAACACACAGCCAGTGACAAGAACAGAGAAATGTGACAAGCCAGTACGGGGGGCAAGGGCTGATGCAGGCGGCTCTGACCCAGGATGGCTACATGTCAGGTCACCAGTGCCGTGGCTACGAGACAGACAGGTAGTGCTCCCTAGAATACTTGAGAGCATGTAACACAGTGAATATCAGGAGGATTACACTCACGCCATAGGTAACATGGTTTAAATCGTTTTGATGTAAAACAGATTTTGGGACACCCAATCCAAATTAAGCCTTTGCAACAACAACAAAATGCACAAAAAAAATCCATTTGTTTTCTAACCAGCTTAACCAGTTCATGAAGTCAGTTCTTGTCTAGCTGCAGGGTGTGAACCAGCCTTGGCGACACCAGTCTGGCAGTGGGTATGCCTACCCACACTCACTCACACTAGGACAATTTAGAGTCACCATTCAACTTAACACAATCATGGAATGTGAGGAAAAAGTCGAAGTATCCAGAGAAAAACCAACAAGCTCTACACAGGCAGCACCCGGGCCGACATTTGGACTCGGAGCTCCAGAGCTGTGAGGCAGCAGGACTAACCAGTGCACCACACTATTAACAAAGAAGAAAAAAAAGGATCTTTAATATTATTTTGTGGCAGTTGTCACTGTATAAATTAAACCCAGCTTCATGGTGTGCTGATCTGCTTTTTGGATATTCTTGTGTATTAAAAATTCCTTTTGGGAAGGAATTTGTTTGGCACAACTCAAAGTGCCATTGCTGTCTAACATTTATTGTTCTTTTGGACTAATGAATCTCGACTCTTTATTTATGTAAGTTTATACTGATTTGATTTTATTTCCATTATTTTTTAAATGTGCCAAATAGAAATGCAAGCTACATTCCACATGTGTGCGTAATGATACACTTAACCGATGCTAAGTGTTTTTTTCATTTTGAGAATAACTTTATCTTTTCCCTCTTGCAGCTGGGATGAACACTTTGAGCTTAGGTAGAGACAGCTGAAATCAGACTGGACATAGCCTGATGTTGTGACCAGTTCCAGATGTTTCTGGAGGATGTGCTGTACCGACAAACTTCAAGAGCATACAGCTTACAGATATGGACTTTTATGTCATGCATCATCTGTCGGGTTTTCCCCCAGTTTGTGTGTAATTCTGCACCACATAAATAAGAAATTAGTGCTTGGAATCTTTCTGGTTTACATTTTTATAAATCAAGTTAAGCACATACTTGTTGGTTTATGCAAAGTTTCAATAGCATAGTCGGCATCAGTGAGCTTGTATTTTTTTTGCTATTCTATCTATCCACTGGGTCTTTACAGTTAGAATATTATCATTTGGAGAAATTAGTCGGATGGGATTGGCAAGCTTTCTTGGGCTAAATGGCCGATCTTTGGTCAGTTTTGTTTTTAAAATGCCTTGCTGAGTGACTGCAGGAATTACTAAGCCACACTACAAGGAGTTCTGCTTGAAACACTAAATCAAGTTTACATCAGCTGTAACTAAAATCAAGAAGACAGTGAATCAAGAAAACAAGTGGCAATACTATTACTACAACGCTTATTTGACTTTACTGTACAGTGAGTCTTCATCCCCAGCAGTGTCTTGGTTTGGTGCTACCAATCTCACAGATCATTCTTTTTGTTTTGGTTTTGTCTAGTTTCATTTTCCTTTGTGCATCGTGTCCCTGCTTAATTGACCTAATCTGGGGGCGGGGCTTCTCATTAGCAAGTTTCCCTGAGGTGCTGTGGCACTTACAAGTGAGTTCACCTGAGGTAAGATGTAAGGATGTGCTTTGGCTGTAGCTCCTCGCTGTGATTTTACCTCTGGCCCTGTGTGTTTCAGTAGGTCCTTGGGAAAACCCTGACAGAATACCTTCCTTGTGTTTTTTTTTATTTTGTTATTCTCACTTTGACTTTGGCATTAACATCAATTAAGATTTTGTTGTAGTGGATTTATTATTGGGTAAAGTTTTTGCTTTGCAGGAGTTCAGTGTTTGCTATTTCTAGGAAAACGTATTTAGGCATTGACCCGTATCTGTCTTTTGGTTAAATTCTTTTGGTATTCGTTTTTGGTCATGTTATTGTAGAACTTTTCCGGATTTAATTATATTTTCCCTTTTGTTTATTCAGTACTTAAGTTTTCATCCTTTGTTAGCTTAGTTAACTTAATTTCTCCCAGTTCCTTGTAATTTAATAGGGCATTTGTCTTTTATACTTTCATTTGCTTTTCATTGAGTTTGTTTTTTTCTGTTTGTTTGTTTCAATCAAAGCCTAAATTGTCTTTTTTAAGTCAATACATTTCATTTTAGGAGGATTTTGATGGGTTTTAGAGTCTTAAACTGCAAAAAATGCATATGTAAAAACTAGACAAATGGGAGTTGTTTTTTTTTATTTAGCAAAACAATCTGCCAATTTTGTAAACAAAATATACTTGACAAGATTTTTTAAAGTAAGCTAAATAGTCATAAATACAATTTTTTGATAAGTCAATAATTCTTACAATAAGGAGAACAAGATTTAATGTCATGATGTAAATACTTTTCATTGCTTAGATTTCATTTTTTGCAGTGTAGTTAACAGAGGTAATGCAGAGAGCATCAAGGCTGGAGGCTGTGAAGCAAACTGTTGGCCATATGTGGAGACAGACATTACGATAACATCCTGATGACCTTGAGATGGTTTAATACGAATGGAAGACATTTGACAAGTAAGACTATGAAACTTGTTTGGCTCAGTAAAAACCTAGCTCTACTTTTCTTTCATCTACTTGATTATATTTCATCTGTCAACGAAATCTATTGATCTGACATATTTTTTGTTGTGAGTGGCAGAGGTCATTTCTAAAATGCTTATGTGGGCAAGAGTTTACAAAGTAAAGAGCCATATTCATTCATGAAACAAAAACTAGATGATTCTTGATCATTTTTATGAAAATCTTGTATTTCTTTAAATCTTATAACCTCTCTTTTTGAATTTTAGAGCTCCCCTTCATCATAGTCTCCTTCTTAAAGGAATACTCCATCCAAAAATAATATTTAAAAAAAAAAAACCTTAAGTTTAGCTTGTTGGTAAGTTTAACAGCAATAGGGCTGTTTAAAAGGATTTGTATATGAAAATAAAGAGCTGTACTTGAATCAGAAGCTGAGACATTTTGAATAAAAACAGCAGTTTATGATCTATAAGGCAAGAGCCTTAGGAAGATTAGGAACAAACAAGAGCTCAAAATTTAATGTATGAAGCAATACAAAAGTAGAATTAAACTTCTAATATCCATTCCACAAAAGTAACAAAGCAGAGTAGATATAAAAAAAGGTTTCTCATTGCTGTAACACACAAGCCTGGAGTATCAACTGAGGTGTATGCTTTTCTCTTACGACCCAACTCCTTCTGTTACTTCCACATAATAAATGTAGCATATCAACATGTTTCGATGGTTAGGGTCAAACGCTGATGGGGCCAAAAGAGATATTAGGGGCCAGAGGACACTAATTATAAGTGAGTCCGACTGCATGGTCAGCAATAGGTGGGTTAAGGAAATGTATGGCTAGATTAATTGCATTTGATTGCATGATGCAGTCAAAGTTTATGTCATTTATAAGTAATCAGCTTGTCTATCTTATGTTTCAATCCTTTCACTGTACTTTATTGTCTCCCAATCTCTACAGCCATATGTTACTATTAGAAAAAGTGTTGCTTCAACTATTCATACTTTTGTTGTCAAATACAGCCCAGTGAGGTGCAGGAACCATCTCTGTCTATTACTTGACTGCAATCTTCAGTGAAGACCTTTAAACTGAAAAGTACGTACATTGGTAATAATATGTGCTTCTTGTATTTAATTAATGAAAATATTTGGTATTTTCTGCCTTTCTTTGTCTTAACAGACCAGATTTTGTACTTTCTTCCTTCATCACCACTCTTCACATTCCACTACCTTTCTGTAATTTATCACAGTCCAGTTGAGTGATTGAAAACATTGCCTATTTCATCCCATGGTTTTCCTTTTCTCCTGAATCCTATTATGTTTGAATTGGACTAATGGTGTATCTGGTAATATTAGCACATTAAAACAATTTTGTCAAGAACAGGCCATTGAGGACAGCGCGGTGGTGCAGTGGTAGCACTGCTGCCTTGCAGTTAGAAGACCTGGGTTCGCTTCCTGGGTCCTCCTTGCATGGAGTTTGCATGTTCTTCCCGTGTCTGCGTGGGTTTCCTCCGGGTGCTCCGGTTTCCTCCCACAGTCCAAAGACATGCAGGTTAGGAGCATTGGTGGTCCTAAATTGTCCCTAGTGTGTGCTTTGTGTGTGTGTCTGTGTGGACTGGCGCCCTGCCCGGGATTTGTTCCTGCCTTGCGCCCTGTGCTGGCTGGGATTGGCTCCCTGTGACGCTGTTTTAGGATATGGCGGTTTGGAAAATGACTGACTGACTGACAGGCCATTGAACCCCACAAAGCTTGCCAATCCCATCCTCCTAGTTTCTCTAAAATAACATCAAGATGAGATTTGAAGGTCCCTAAAGAAAGGGTTCTTAAACTTTTTAATCTGAGGACCCAAATACAAATGATCTGTACCATACTAGGACCCAAGAAGAGGATTATTATTATAATGACAACAGAGCTATTAATAGACAAAATTATGACGGTATAATAAATAAAGTTTTTGTTTCCTTTTAAACATTTCTCTTACGTGAATATTACTATGCCAGACTCATTGTTAATAAAAGGTGGGATGATGGATACAGGTGAGCACATCTCTGCTGGTAATGAAAAGGGAAGCAGCAAACATTTGTGAAGAGCAAAACTGATGTCCATTTTCAGAAATAATGTGGCTGAAATGTTAACGGAATCCAACAACAGCATGCCATGCCTAGAGTATACATTGAGCAGTCAGCATAATGAAAAATGAATCTTCTGGAATGAAATCCTTGCTATTTTAAGACATTTGTTTTTATACGTTTTAATCTTCACATGACTGATTTTCCCTACACACTCTGTTTTGTTATTATTTAAGTGGATCATCACAATGGCTCATTCGTCTTATAAACACAGTTCCTGTTTATCATTTTTCTCTGTGCTTGGTTGCAGTTGTCAAGATGGGATGCCAGTGCACCTCTCCCCTGCTTGATAATAAGCAGACATCAAGATTAGTTTTATTTCAGAGTTGTATTTAGAAAGATAATTTCTCTTATTTTCATTCAGTCGTAGTTAATAGCCCCACTCCCTTTCTAATTTGCCATTCGACTGCCTCTTTATTTGCCTTTATATAATTCCAGGGGTGGTGCAGTGGATAATACTCATATATTGAACATTCTGCATTCTAACCTTGAGCCAGGCAGTTGTTTTTGTGCAGTTTACATGTTCTTTCCATATCTGTGTGGTTTTTCTGGGTCCATCCCCAAATACCTGCTGGTTATCTTAGTTGGTGTTTCCAAATTGGTTCCTTATGAGCACATGTGGGAATGGGCCCTGCAATAGACTCATACCTGTCCAGGATGTGTCTTGCTTTTTGTCCAGTGCTCCATTATGTGGGTCTGAGAATTATTTAATCTTTTGTTATAATTGGCTACCTATAATGTTTTAGGAGTACATCTGACGGAGATCAGTAAGCTCTACCTCACCAGAAGGGGTGAAAACTCTGTCTAACTAACTGGTCAAGGAATTCGTCCTCTCCCAAGCTTGTTTGACCTTTCCCCTCCAGAACCAGAGCTGGACAAGATCAAAACCCTCTTTAGTGTGTTTATTGTGTTCTGTTGTTCTTCTATTCAAGGCAATTTGTGTACTCAACAGTCTACTGTTTATTGGACCAAAAAACAGACACCATTGAACTATTGGCTTTGCAAATGCAGAGTAAATGAAGAATCTGATCTAATACTTAAGGCTCCCCATCAGCTCAATAAGATGTTACTATATCTCAGAGGGTCTGTATATAAATACACCAAAATATGGTGTCACCCTGGAAATGTAGTATTAGAGTGTGTAAGGCTGATAACCCACCATTATCCTAAAATGGTCAAGGATAGTTTCTGAGTTTGCTCCCCTTCCTTCTGGGAGATTTCTTTTCTGCCCTAAAGATGTAAAGAGGCATTCCCCAGTACTAAACATTGAGCACCATAGCACTGCAGTAGTTCCATACTGACACTCACACAAGTATATGTACACTCTGTTAGTTTAAATGCTTGTTTCTGTATTTTCACAGAGGTATCTTAGAACTAAAACTTGAAGATTTGTTTGTAAAATGATAGTTGCAAAATGGCCTTAAGATATCTGCAAAAATGACAATGAGACTTGAACGTTAAATGGTCACATGTCACAAAGCCCCTGTTTTGAGGCAAAGGGCCTATGGCTAGGCAGTTACATAAAGTTTCAAAAATAGCAGAAGTGCTTATTCATGTGTGGAATAAAAATGGGTGGCCTTTTAGATATACAACAAAATAACTGTCTTAGATAAACTGGCTGCTTTAAATGTCTGAAAATGTTGGTAGGATGGAGAGATAAATAAAGCAATGATGTAGAAAAATCAGATCTGTGTAAAAAGACCATGGAGCCACAAATAGAGTGAAGAAAACAAGAATGAGCAAGTCAAATGTAGAATGGAACACAGAAGAGGTGAGTTCTTTAAATTTTGGTGCAGGTACTGAGTGTCTCGAGGATGCTCGCGCAATACATAAAAGAATAATAATTATCATTGTTAAACTAGACTCCAAATCCACAACAAACAGTTGTTTAAAAAATAAAAATGGTGGAAGAGTGTCTGTCACAGTGTTAATTTGGATCACAATTCAAAACTGATCTGAAACACAACAGATATTTTAAAATGAATTTCTGAATGTTATAACTTTTTTCCAGCCAAGCCAACTCGAGATGTAATGCACACACTATCACACAGTATTTAACAAACTCAAGAATGTACCAAATGCAGTATCACACAGCATTGTGGGTTAAGTGGGAACCCTGCAACCTGTTGTGAGCAGCCTATTTGAACATTCAAAAAGGATTTCTTTCTTTTGAAATCATTCTACACTATCAGGCTCTCACCAACAGCCTGAGCCTTCAGAAACAGTCGCTTACACCGTGTGACACCCCGAAACAAGTGTACTTTCATGGAGTATAAAAATTAAGTTGCGACAGAAAAATAAAAACCCTTGGCTGGCAGCATGAGTTAAACTGGTAAAACGGGATAAAACAGTACCATGTAAAAACAATATATAAAAGTATATTTTTATTAAACGCCAACCTGCTTGATTTGTTGTGCTTGTGCCGCTTAAGATACAAATATTTCTGCATAGAACAATACGCAAATATATACAGGATATACACAGTGTGAAATGATCAGATTCGACACACTTAAAAAAAGGTTTGGGGCAGCCACCCGTATAATTTCCCTGGCTGCAATGGGTTTGAAAGTAAAGACAGATGTGTCCTTGATGGAGTCCAAATAAGACTGAAGATTGTTTAGAAAAATGGCAGCTTTAAATGCCAAAACCAGAAGTGACATAGTGGACCCGGAAGTGACATGCGTCTGGGCGCCAGAACCGAAAGTGATGTGTCTTTGGACGCTGGAACTGGAAGTGGCATCTTCAGGGTTGAATCAGACAGGTTTTCCCGTTTTTTGTCTGCAGAGACAACAGAAGAAGGTTTAGTGCACCCTGCCACCCCCTCGCCTGGCGTGGAATTACAATTCACTTGGTCCATACAGCTCCCTCCTATTGACACATGTGTGACAACAGCATTAAATAGAATAAAAGAAAGAATAAACAAGAGTATAATACTAAATTCAATAATAAAAGAAATGCCTAAACAAATCACATAATTTATGATACATCACACACACAAATTATCCTGAGCATCTGGACAGAGAGGTAAACTGAAAGAAAGGGCAGAATGTCAGGTTAAGTTAAAAGCCTTCCTGAACAGATGAGTTTTAAGTTGTTTTTTAAAGGAATGAATGAATCTAGGAGGTCATTGCAAAGTCTGGGTGCTATACAGTTGAAGGCCCTGTTACCCAGTTAGTGTGGGGCCCAACAAGATTGCCAGAATCAGAAGACCTTAGAAGGCAAACAGGAGCACATTGATGGAGACCGTCGCTGATGTAGTCTGGTGCAAGGCCATTTAAAGCTTTGTAGATTAATAATTTTATATTCAATTCTGAAAGACACATGGAGCCAGTGGAGATGAAGTAGGATGGGTGTGATGTGCTCGCTGTTCCTGCTTCACGGCCAGGTTTATACTTCATTTGACATGGCGCGTGCACCTGCGAATGCTACTGCTACTCAAGCATTGTACTGTTTATACTTCCACGTAAATCTGGAAGATTCTACCTGGTGGTAGTGCGAGATATCATCACAGTGAGAAAACATTTGGCTTTGCTGTGTTGTGAATTGCCTGAAACGTCTATTAAATTCTGAGGACACCTTGCCACAATATATCTGAAAAGGATGGATGTTTAATGATTGCATCCATCAATCCAGGGAACCGCCCATTCCAGCAAGCATCGGGCGCGGGGCAGAAACAATCCCTGGAGGGGGCATCAGCTCATCGCAAGGTGAATACAAGAACAAACCTGCAAGTCTTTGGAAGGAAATCAGAGCACACTGTGGAAACCCACAATTTTTGCTATTATTGCAACTCGGGCACACGCCATGTTAATTGCTAAGGACGTGCTCAGAGGACGCGTCAAATGAATGCTGGGAATGCGTGGCAGCCATGATGCATGTATGCATTCTGAGCATGAAGTATAAACCGGCCCATAGGACTCTTGCAGTAGAGTTTTGAATTAACTGGAGCTGTGATATAAGATTAGAAGTGCCACCTACCATTAGAGAGTTACAATAATCGATGCGGGATGTGATAAAAGCATAGACAACATTAGAAAAGGAGAGGAATGAGCAAACATGGGATATGTTATAGAGGTGAAAGTAGGAAAGTTTCTTAATATGGTTTATGTGTACGGAATAGGAAAGGGAGGAATCAAAAATGACACCAAGATTCTTTGTATTAGAAGAAGGTCTGATGAGATCACCATCAAGAGTGACTGAGGAGGAGCTCATTTTCTCAGTGTGCTCTTTAGTGCCAATTTGCAGGAGTTCAGTTTTGTTGCCATTTAATTTTAAAGAGTTCTGCTCCAGTCCATTCAGGTTTTAATTTCACTTAGGCAAGTTTTGAGCTGAGAAAACTCTGATGAAGTTTCGCTTTTAACATTGAAATAGAGTTGAGTATCATCTGCATAAAAATGATAACTCAGTCTAAGGCTACTAATGATATAAATACAGAAGAGCAGAGGGCTGAGAACAGAGCCCTGAGGAACCCCTTGTGTGACCTGCTGTTGCCAAGACTAACAAACTCTTGCCTATCAGTCAGATAGGACTTAAACCACTGGGAGGCAGTGCTAGAGATACCCATTCTGGACAGAATGTCATGTCTGACAGTGTCATGCTGTACTGAGGTCTAACAAAATTAATATGCTGGTTTGTCCAGAGTCTGCTGCTATAAGCAAGTCATTAGTTATCCGAAGCAGAGCAGTTTCACAGCTGTGCTGTGTCCTGAAACCAGACTGAAAGAGTTCCATCAAATTATTAGAGGTTAAGTAATTGGTGAGTTGGGAGGCTACAACATGCTCAAGAACTTTTGACAGAAAAGGCTATGTGAAAAATGGGCTGAAAATTGTTAAGATTGTATCAAGACCAGACTTTTTAACATTGGGGTTACAGAAGTGATTTTAAAAGTGGCCGCATATTTATTATTGTTGGAAGAGTTGGGATTATGGCATGAAGGCAGGATTTAAGAAGTGTGGTGGGGATGGGGTACAACACACAAGTAGTCGGCCTCATCTTACAAAGCAGGTCAATAACAAATGCAGATGTGACTGGTGAGAATTTCGAAATGGAGCTGGATGGAGTGGGAAGACAGGGAAAGATATATGGATATATATCTTTAGGTAAGTCCTAATATATAAACAAAGCCCCATCAGAAACAAAATCTTAATCCAGTAATAAAAGCACAAAATTCTTTAACTGGATTTCAAAACACAAAGCAGTTCACACAGCCAAGGAGAGTTTTTTATCCCTAATTTCAGATAACCAGGAAGTAATTTCCCGGTAATCTTGCAATAGCATCTGTAAACAAATGGTTGCAAAATGGCAATGACAATAGTAAACAAATATGGCTTTGAAGCAACATGGTACAGAATCACAGTGTTATTACATACTGTTCAAAATAGAATTTCAATAACAGACACAGATTCTGCACTTTAACTCTTTAAACTCAGCCCCATTGTTTTGGACCTCCTGTTGGGACTGAACAATAATGCATTTTTTAAACTGCATAAAACCATTCACTGTTTCATTTCTATAATTAAAGGTCAGGGTTTATCTATTAAACTTCCATATTGCATACCCTGTTACCAGGTATGAATGTTTTTCTTTCGTCCCTCAAAGATGGCCTGCCTTCAACCTCCGCTGTCATGACCTTCTTGAATGTTTTGATTCAATTGCATACAATTTGATGCACAGACTATTATCTACTAAATGAGAGGAGTACTTAAACTTTTAAATTACATCATATTCCACTTTCTATATTTCAAAATGATTTTTTTCAGAAGGACTTTATTGAATCTTGCAACTACTGGTGTTGGGATTTGGAGATACAGTATATTTTCTTTACCATGTATATATTCTGACAGAGTAAGCTCTGCCCTTCCAAATGATACATAGGCCAGAGATCTTCAGTAATGGGTATGTACGCTATAGATACTTATTTCAAAACAATAAAAGCATCGAAAATGAATCCTATTTTTTGTACTGATTCAAAACAGTAAAACTTGACATGTTACTCATAGATACAGTATTTAGTAATATTTGTGGATTTCCCTAACACATTTATTGACACTTTTATAGTGTTTGGAAGCCTATTCCAATACCTGTGGAAATAAGAATAACATTCAAAGTGCTTCTTTTGATAAAAATATTACTGAATTTTGCAACTTATTCTGATGTAACACATGAGTACAACAGAACTAATTCTCCAGGTGTAAGAAAATCTGAAAGAGAAATGCCATACTTTTGTTTTGAGGGGTAGAACATGAATATTGAGTGAAGGATGAAGAGTTATAGCCATTTAAATCAAAATAGTAGAAAACTGACATAAATGAGGCTGACTTGAAAGGGTTGAAAACCCTAACAAGTTAAGAAAGAGACCTTATACTACATAGAATAAGATCAGAAACCATTAGAGAAGTAACCAAACTATAACAATATCCTGTTCAAGATACTTTGGGTTGGAGTCTTGCCTCAATACAAAAAATAGTCGACAAAAAAAAAAAACAAGCTGGAACCCAAAACAAGCACAGCAATTACAAAACTCAGGTTAAAGTATTCAAAAGCACTAAGGCCAAAAATACTAAATAAGTAAAGAAGATGATTTTACTTAGACAAAGTACAATGTTAGAGATCTGATAAAGCCTGAACTCCATTTTTAGTTCCCCTTCCCATCCTATCATGTGAATGACGCACAATTATTTTAGCCATGAGACACTCCTGGATTATGAGGAGTGACCTCCTCCTGAAAACACCTCCAGAAACTTGAATGCCTCCCAAGGCTAGGATTCCACAGGAGGAAAACCTCACCTTAACTTATTAATCAAAAAATAAATTAATAGTAAATAATAATAATAGTCATAAACTAGAAAACAAACTGAAGATGTTTAACAAAGGGAAAGTACTGTAAGAGGACACTGACAGAAAGTAACTAACCAAACTCTAAATACTTAAAAAATAAAGTAAATGCTGACACTTCATATAAAGCTCAAGATCAAAACAAATTCTAAATTTTAATAGTTGTATAATCACAAAAACATTGAGATGAACTTCTCCAAATACACAATGTAAATGAGACAAAGCCAGTACTGTAAATGCAAAAATCAGAGATATTAAACCTAACGAGGCAATAGCAAAATTTCAACTCTGGACTCAAGAAGAAATTCACACCACCGTGAAAACACTCAATGTATCAGTGAAGACCAAGAGCTTCAGCAACCTTTTAACCAGAACCTTATTCATCTGCAATGATTAGCAGCACATCTAAAGGAATTAACAGTGGCTAGAGGCTCTGGTCCCCTTTGGCTCAATTCACTTTAGAAACTAATGGACTTAAGGAGGGAGGGAACAAAACAGAGAACTGGGCGGAGCCAAGGGCTGAGCTGCAGGTGAGCCATGACACAGGTGGGCAGGGCCCTGGAGAAAGGAGGAACTGGGAGCAGGGCCACAGCTCTAGTTTGACAAAGAGTATCGTCACACATCATAGTCGATGCTGTTCCTAGAGACTGAAATCTATTATCTACTACATCTTATATTATCAGCACATAAAGGAGCTATTTCTCACGTGAATGGAAAAGTAAAAAAAAAAAAACAGGCTGATTAAGAAGGCAGGTTCAGTTTTAGGACACAATCTCAACTGATGGCCATCATGATCAATGCTGCACACTCCCTCTCTGACACACTAACACAGAGTAATTTTAGCCAATGAAATATTCACAAGAATTGTGTCAAGAGACGCTACTGGGGCTCCTTCATACCTACAGAAATACGTCTTTATAATGTCTTACTGTGACTGTTCTCTTACCATTAACCACTTCAGAAGTTTTGTTTCTTTTTAGTCTATCTATCTATCTATCTATCTATCTATCTATCTATCTATCTATCTATCTATCTATCTATCTATCTATCTATCTATCTATCTATCTATCTATCTATCTATCTATCTATCTATCTATCTATCTATCGTAGAATATGACCCAGGCACAGACAGGCAGACACGTTGTAATCACCCCACACATGTTTATTGAGGCGTTCCATTATTACAATTACTTGCTCAATAGTTCCAAACTCATGGCCAACACACACAATGCCTTCACTTCTCCTCAGGCCGCCTCCTCGCCTCCACCCAGACCTCATCCGTCTTCCTCCCAATTCAAGTCTCTCTATGAAGGGAGGTGGCCCCTTTTATATGCACCCAGATGTGCTCCAGGTGCTTCCTGGCAATTTTCCACCGGCACTCCCCAGTGTGGCGGAAGTGCCGCCTGCGTACCCAGAAGTACTCTGGGTGTCCCTGCTTCTCTTCTCCCCAGCACTTCCGGGTGTGGCGGAAGTGCTGAGGTCCAGGGCTCCCAAGGCATCCGGGCGCCCCCTGGCGGTGACCACGGGCCCCTATGGGTCCCCATAGCAACCAGGGTGGTCACCCCCATGTGGTCTGAGGCGGGCGTAAGCCCTCTTCCGGTCCACTGGGGTGTCCCGGCTGGGTCCGGCACCCCCAGCCACCTGCGACACTATCTATCTATCTATCTATCTATCTATCTATCTATCTATCTATCTATCTATCTATCTATCTATCTATCTATTTTTTAAATCACATTGGTTCAGTGCGTTGACTATCACCATCCCATTTCACTTTTATAAAAATTGACAGAATAACAGAAATATAAATGGTCAACAATGTGTGTGAAAAATGAATGTGAACAGATCCCTATGTTTTTAAAAACTTGCAGTGTGAACGGGTCTGAATGTTGAAAGTGGAGCAGCAAAGCTTAACAGTTGTAAGGAGAAGAGATTTAATGAATCGGACAGGCATTGATGAATGATTGAGCCCCTGCAGGTGAATCAGCACATGCTCTTAATGATCTGACGAGCCATAAAGGTCACGCTTCAGCAGACAGCACCGAGTCAAGCAGCAGAGCAGACATGCAAGATTTATGCCACAGAAATTTTTTTTGCAGACAACAGCAGGTGCTGAAGTTTTTTCTTTTTTTCTAAAGGCATGTACAGAAACCAGATGTGAGGAACAGTAAGGCAGGAGAAAAAGCATTTGAAGAGAGCTGGTGGAGGTGTGTGGGTTATATCATCACACTCTGATGAAAATTGCATATGAAAGTTCAGAGGCTTGGAACTGGCTAGCAAGACATTAAAAAAAGGTACTTGCAAAGAACTACACAACCATTCTTTGGACAATCCATTTTTACTCAGTATTTTTAACACAGGGTATGCAGTGTGTAACATGGCAGCAAACTCTTGAACTAATTTAACTTCAAATTGCTAGCCTAAAATCTTGTTATAATGAATCGGTTTTGGTGTGCTGGTGGTTGGCCCTGTGGGAGCTGTCCAGTGCATGCACTCACTTTCTTCCTCAATGGTGGGTTGGGTGGTAACTCCTTACCTTGGTTTCACTGGGCCACTGATCTCTTTAGCCAAACGATTTACCAAACCAGGCTGCGTTACGTGTATTTTCTGGTATTATTTTATAGTTGCAATCCAGAAAGGTTAAGTGACTTACTCAGATTACGTGGAGAGGCAGAGGTGGGAAACAAACTGGCAACCTTGTAGTTTAATGCTTTAGCCACTACTGCATTCTGCCTATAGAAATGTACTTTGCAAAGAATGACAGCGGTTATTTTTTTTTTTGTTATAAAACACAGCAATACACTGAATAGTAATGGATGCAATAACAGGCATAGGAAATGAAAATAATAAAAAAAAGGTTAATGTACAGAAACGCTACAACTAAGAGCAACAATTTGGCAAAACTTAGTCAACTTCATTAATGCAATAAATCTAAGAATAAAACGTGAGATGCTGACAAATTCTGTGTACTCTCTATGTCAAAAATATCAGCTAGCATGCAGCAGAACATCCAGAAATGGGCTGGCAGCTCTCCCAAGTGTTTACGTAGCAGAATAGCTGCTGTCATAAAAGCTCTGGGAACTAAAGAAAAGCGATGTTGCATGTGATGGATTTCAGGCAGAGAAGCACACAAGCGAAATATAGAAACTTAGCAGGACCAAATGGCATCCATCACTCCATTACTGAACCTCTATAATCCAGTTAATGGTCATGTGATGGGAACGCTGTTTCAAGGCTTATGTACAAGGAAAGCCACAAGTGTTAAAATACTGCTGTTTGAATTGTATGAATAACCTCAGTCCTTCTCACTTTCTAGATGAAGGGCAGTTTATGATATCATGACCCAACTTATTTACAGTAAGTTAATGATACTTTAGGCACAGGCCATCTCTGCATACCACACACTTACAGTAGGCAACCTTTCACATTCACTCTTCTTATTTCTTTCATGCTACAAAACTGATGTGTAGACATACAGCATTTTTGCTAATTTGAAGATTAATATAGCTTTGATAGAAGTAACTTTCATTCTCCAAAATAACATCAAGTTGACATCTGAAGGACTCTAAAGTCCTACTCTCTACCACACGACTTTGTAACATATTAGATATGTCTTTGGTTCTTTGTTTGAACAAAAACTTTCTAACATTAATGCAAAATTTGTTCATTGCAGGTTTCCACCTGTGTCCCTGTGATCATGGCCTTCCCCACATATGCAATGTCCTGGTGTTATGCCTAGGTTTATTATGTTGCCCCTTTTGTTGTTGTCCTTTTTATTGTCACTTCTGTTGATTTAGAATTAATATTTTGTATGTCTTTTTTTATTATTATGTACTTTTTAGTTGTTATTGGGTATGTGTGTCTCTTGGCTACATTCTTTGAGTTTTGTGGGTGGAACCCCAAGAGGCGGGGCTACCATGATGTCACTGCCCTCAACCTTTATATTCAGTGGAATGTCACTGACAGTTAAGGGCATTTATTTCAAGTATTCTTTGGATTGTTCTGGTTTTAAGGATTTTGCTTCAAATTTCTGGAGTTTGTCTTGTGGGTTACAAACTGGACTTGTTAGCTTTGGCTTGCCATTTTTGGATATCCCTTTTTACCTTATTTTAGCATCATTTTCCGTTTTTGTTCTTCTTTTGTTTATTTAATAAATTCTTTGAATTTTAATAATGTTGCTTTCTTTTCATCCTTCAAATCAGAAGGTTTTATGTTATCTTCTCCTTTAAAAAGTATTTTTTGAGTATTTAAGGTGTTTTTGAGCTTTTAAGGACTATGACCCCTTTCGGTCCAGTGCAGGCCTTGATGCCCGCCTTTTGAGTTTAGGACCAGGTGTTCTGGGATGAGACTTGTTTCTAGGCAGGCCAGTAAATTCTGGTCTGAGGTTCTGCCTATTTTAAGGTTTCTCCACCCTTTTTCTCAGTTTATTTTTATGCTGATTTCACAACACCTGGTTTGTATGATCACTCCAGCTAAATGACCTATTCTTGTGGATACTTTACAGAAGTGTTTTTTAACCATTATGGTATCACAAACAAGCTTTTTCTCTGTAAGTTTATTCACAACCCAAAATGATGGGGAGTGAGATGAGTGCTAATGTCAGAGTGGAGTTGCAGGAGGGGTTTTGGTTTCTACTTTGGTGAAACAAGCACACATGTGAAAGCAAGGGAATGGTGACCCCTTGGTAAATCAAGTATGCATATAAAAGTGAGGGACTATCCCCTTTGGTCAACGAAGTTCACAGGTAAAAGCGTAGGGTTGTCGGTCACTTAGGTGACCTGCTATGACCCATTCACAACCCATGGTGATCCACCAATGACACAACCAACGATGGCAATCTGCAACCCACTGGAGGCATTCCATAACCCACTTTTGGTTGACCTAGTGATTGAGAATTACTGCTTTAGAGCAAATAAAAAATAAGTAATTCCATGAATAAAAATTGAAAGGTATGGTACCATTCTCTTGGAAATCAGGTCATCCATCCAGCTAATTATTTTGTGAATAAAGTTTATCTGTGTTGTCAACAAAAGTTAGCAATGGTGAAATGCATCTTTTTCAATATCCTTTTGCCATCTTGTTTGTCTTATTATGTGCTTGCCCATACTGTTAATGGTTGCAATGCCAGTTTTCATCACGTGACTAAGGCTTCATCCACGTGACTACATCTTCGTTTAAGCTTTTTAGATGCTAACATTTTTGTTCATGAAAGTATCTCCATCCATACTAAAACAAGTGAGAATGCATGCATAGGGCAAACATGTTCACCTAGAATGAGAAAGCACACAATTGACAGAAAAATCCTTGGAAGGATGGTAATGTCACAGTTCACTGGATTAAGTGCAAATCCATAGTGATTGATAAATGATTTGCCTTTTGTGCATGTATGCAGCATTTAAACTGTACAAAGCACAATTTAGATAGTGTGGAAAGCATACCCCCAGACACAGACAGACACCAGAATGTCCAAAACACACTTCTTTATTTCCTCTTTGCACCACAATGCCTTCCTTCACCAACTCTTTCTTCTTCTCTTTTCTCTCTTCTTCTCACCTTCAACCTTCTCTCTCTTTCTCTCTTCTTCTTCTTCTTTCTCTTCTTCTACTCTTTCACCTTCGACCTCCTCTCGCCCTCCTCACAAGCTTTGTCTTCTTCCTCCCAACTCTGGCTCTCTTAGTGGAGGGAGGCGGCCCCTTTTATTATGACCCGGTTGAGCCCCAGGTGCTCCCCCTGACATCCCTTTCTGGTGTGGCGGAAGTGTCAGGAGAGCACCTGAAAGCACACCGGGTGCCCTTGGGATTACTTCTGGCAGCACTTCCTGGTGTGGCGGAAGTGCTGCCATCCAGGACTCCCTAACTGCCCAGACGCCCCCTGGCGGTGGCCACGTCTTCTCACAGTGGTGAGTGTCCTGGCTCCATTCCTGTGGCCCCCAATTAGGTCCGGGCGGCTGCCCTCTCGTGGCCGAGGAGAAGTATCGTCCAACTCGGGGACTGTCCAGGCGTCCCGGCCAGGCAGTGTCCCCGCTCATCTGTGACAATAGACACAGGCAAGCAATGCAACAAACATCACAAGATTGCATCATCATGCCATGTCCACAAAAGATGGCGGCAATCATGTCTCAGTCTCCTAATCTTTGAATAAAGAAACTAATAACAACCATTTAAAATCATCTTTGTCATTAGAGTCTTTGGTATTAGTGCTGTCTACTCTTCTTCTATGTCTTTTGGTGACGATTTAGTTTTTTCCTCCTGTCAAGGTGAATGATCTTTTGAGTCCCTGGTTCTCCCTGCTATTCTTGTCATTCAAAGAAGTTCATTTTCTAATCAGAAAACCCAAACTCAAGACTCACCAACTCATCATCATTATAGTCTGTTTCAGATTCAGGAGCCTCTCCTTCAATTACACTTACTGTGGTAGATAGCCATTCTTTGCACAGGTCTTTAGAGTTATAGATTTACAGCTTTATAGAATTAGAGGTTTAAGATTCAGTTAAAGTGTGAAAGGTTCTAAAATGTTCTTCTTTCTATGCCATTCTGACTACTGAACTCTTTGACCACCAGACTGATGACTAGCTCTGTGAAGAAGTGACCTGTTATTTTTTACATATTGGGATGTTAATTCATGATGTTCTGCTGCTAACAGAGCCCACCACAATGTGGGTCAATTGCATGGAGTTGTGAGTAGCTCTCTTCCTTCACACATTCTAGACATGAGGACATGTCTAATGTAGGGTGATCTGGCTGTGCTTTGCTTTTTTTGTTTTTTTACAGAGTGACCATTTCAGTTGATGTGTCTGCTCCGGAGGCTGTGGCAATGGCAGGATAATGAAGAGAGATGGTCAAATATCTTTGAAGAGGGAACCTGACAGTAAATTTTCTCATACTTCATGCTGTCATGGGCAGTTTAAGATATAAAGGTCAGGGGAGGCCACTGGTCAGCATTGCCTGATGGTGTCACCTGCTGTGTGCTTCTTACCTGGTAAAAATTGTTTATCCTTTTTCTGTGTAGGGTAAATGGATTCTGTCTTGGAAGGTCTGGTTGCAAAGCAGGAGCCCACACTGAAGGGGCTGCTTGTCGATCACAGGACCCTTACCCACACACACACTCACCTGGTCAATCAATCGAATCTTCATGTCTTAGGGATGTGACATTGTGTAGTAAAAAGCCACATGAATAATGCACAACCTGCACACGTAAGGTTCAGATTTAGATTTCAGATCTGTGAGGCAGCGCCAACCACTGTTCCACCACTAAATCAACCAAGTCTACTGATTTGTAGAGAGTGAAATTTCAGCTTTGTAGTCTGAATTATCATTTTAATCAATCAATTTAGATAACCAAAGCTGCTCAAAATGGAGGGAGACTGATGGACTTTGGCCTAGGGCAGCGTCACCATTTCCTTTGATGTAGCACAAGGACATCCAGTTTGCACAGAGACAGCTGTTTTGAGTAGATTTATATCACCGGGTGGTTGAGGGACTTGTTCAAGATGACTCACTGAGTCTATAGTGGAAGCTGAAACTATGACCCCGTGGTTTCCAGTTCACCTCTTGTGCTGTTATACCACACCAAATGGCTGCCAGACATCTCCCACAGTTACGTGAGTTAGGTGATAAACTTGGCAGTAGGCCTTGGCAACTCTCTATATAATCCTTTCTGCGTGTTTTTGACCCCTGTCAAGGACTTTCTCCAGAAAAGGTCAAGAGGTCTTCTCACTGAACAGAGACTGAAAAACGCTTGACAGAAATCAGCTGGAAACTGCCATCATCTCCAAATGCTCGTCAGTCGACACGTCTTGATATTAGCCTCTGGGGATCAGGTTTAAATTCCTTATGGTTCTCTTGTGTTTTACTAACTGTACAGCAGAGCAGTTCAGCAGCAAAGATTTCATGTGCATTCCTCTAAGTGTGTTATAAATAGCCACCACCCACGTCGGCTCAGTGCTAGACAGTGTCGGTCCAAGACGTCACAGACTGCATTCCCCCTTACTCCTTGTCCTTTAGCTTGTCTCAACATTTTATTTCATTTAAACACCCTTTAGAGCTAACTCCCCAGCCAAACAACAGCTACTAAAACTAATAACATGTGTAGCACAATTTTAATGCAGGCATTCAGTGTTCGGGACTCATGACGCAACCTCTGGATTTTCAGGCTTCAATACTAGACACTAGGTCACCATCTCTGTAATACAAAAGCAGCCTGAGACACTGGGATATCTCAATGTACACGACCAAATAAAATGTACAGAACTTGGAGTGTCTGGAGGAGAGCCAACAGTCATGGCAGAACATACAGGGTCCACAAGGCTCTCCAGCCTGGAATCGGACCAAGAGCTGGGAGGCAGCAGCATTAACTGCTGAGGTGCTATACCATTTGTTTAATTATTGTTTCCTCCAGTGTGTTTTCTGAAACTTTTTTTCATCAAGGGAGTGGGCTCTCAGTATATAATGTCCAACCAAACGCTGAGCTTACTTAGCATAGATTCCTCTCTCCTTTTAATCGAGAGTGAACAGTATAGATTTCAGAGGAATATCTACAACCGTTAACACCGTCTGGTCTTCTACCACACAAATTACTGTAGAAAGAAGGATGTATCCAAGAAAGGTAATGTAGTACATCTTCCACGGATAACATTAGACAACAAAGGAGTTCTTGATATGCCATTCCTATTAAAATGTTAACAGTTTCCCGTTAGTATAGCTTTTGCAAAGACAATTAACAAATCTCAGAACCAAACAGTTGAAAAACTTGTTTTATTTAATAGAGAGAAAGAAACTAAATTCAATCACGGGCAGTTATACGTTGTGTTGTCATGATGAAAATTGTTTTTACTGAAGATTAACAGTAAAAGTGTAAGTTTAAAAAGTATTTGCGTGTTAATTTCAAAGCCAAATAGAACGAAATCGTATTACGCAACGAATAACTCTAACATGAAACATAATTTACTTTGAAATTATTACATTTTACTATTTTTTAATATGGTTAATTACTCACTGTAATGTAAAGTAGTTAGTTCTATTACGCATTTGTAACAATTCCCATAAAAATAACCATCTGTTTAAATTGTTCATCCGCATCCCGATATGCAAGTGGCAGAACTGCAAAGAGGCAAAGTGAGCAGGGGGCAAATCCCCCTAACATATATATATAGCGTCCTCATCGATCCTGAATCTGAATTCTGTGCCTGGATGTTGTCCATGTGGGCCTTTCTCTGGGTATTCCAGTTTTCTTTTCTATACCCCCACAGAAATACATGTTTGGTTAATTGGCAACTCCAAATTGACTGTGTACTGTACATAGCTGTGTGTGAGTGGATGGTGTGATGGACTGACATCCTATCCAGGACTTTGGCCTTATTTGTGCCCAGTGCTGCTGGTATAGACTAAAACAAAATCATCAAACAAAACCCCTGTAGCTCCACCAGGCCTAACTGTTTGGGCTTTTTGCACCGGCTGACTTTGGGTAGCTGCTCCACTTTGCCAGTTTGTGAGTACCCCAAAATCAGTGTATCCGTCCTTTTGTTCAGTCATGTCCCTCAGTGTACACTGAGAATTGTTGAGAATTTATTACTCTGTGTTTGTCAAAGGAGTTTTTTTGATTTCTTTTCTTTGAAAAGCTGCTCCTTCATTCCTTAGCGATTCAGTAAATTAGATGATAAGAAGTATTGTTTAACCAAAAAAAATAAAACAAGCATAGCTGGCCTTAAGAGTCAGGTAGCAGTGACTCATGCTGCTTAAACATGCCTCCTTTGATTTCTCGTCAGGGTGGAGACACTTCCTGAAGAATTGCGTGAGATGAAAGGAGTCCACTGCACCTGGACAGTCATCATAGCTGACATGCAGAGTAACTCTCCTCGCAGACCCACACAGGCATAGAGCAAAGGCATTCTTCTGGTGCCTGTCATGCTTTTTGTCTTTTTTTAATTGAGAAAGTGTGATCATAAACTTGGACAGGAGTACATGCACTACACCCGGAGGCTACAATGAAAGAAAGCAGGGCATCTAGATCACCAATTTGGGAAAAAAGATTTACTCTGAATTCATATTTTTATCTTTTTTGCTTATATTTTAAACAAAACAAAATAATCAGTAGAATGTAAAGCAATAACAATGCATAACCAATTGGAGCACAGCTCGAAGAGCACACCTAGCCCTGACTGAATCCCAAACAATGCTCACCTCAGCCCACCTTTTCTGCTTCATGCCAGTACCAGTTTTAGACCCATCTCTAACCTACCTTTCTTAAGTAAAATTTTAGAGAAGGCAGTCATTATTCAGTTAAATGAGCACCTCAATAAACAGGCTATTCTTGATAAATTTCAGTCAGGTTTTAGATCAAATCACAGCACAGAAACTGCATTCGTTAAAGTAGTAAATGACTTGTGGGTAAATGCAGACAGAGGCCATTTATCTGTTCTCATCCTCGTAGATCTGAGTGCTGCATTTGATACCATTGATCATAATATTCTTAGAAATTGCCTTAGTCAATGGGTGGGCCTTAAATTGGTTTGAATCCTACCTGGCAGGGAGAAAATTCTTTGTTAGTTGTGGTAATTACAACTCAAAGACACATGATATCCAATATGGTGTTCCACAAGGCTCTATCCTGGGTCCGCTGCTCTTCTCAATCTACATGCTTCCATTAGGTCAGATTATCTCAGGGCACAACGTGAGCTACCACAGCTATGCAGGCAGAGTGGTGGCTCTGAGGCTAGAGATCTGCACTGGCAAACGGAAGGTTGCCGGTTCGAATCCCATAAATGCCAATAGGGACTCTGCTCTGTTGGGCCCTTGAGCAAGGCCCTTAACCTGTAATTGCTTAGCGACTTGAGTAGTGAGAAAAAGCGCTATATAAATGCAAAGAATTGTTATTGTTGCTGATGACACACAGCTGTATTTATCAATAGCACCTGATGACCCTGATTCTCTTGACTCACTAACACAAAGTCTGACTTGTGTTTCAGAATGGATGAATGTTAACTTTCTCAAGCTAAATAAAGAGAAAACTGAAATCTTAGTGATTGGCAATAATGGATACAATGAGGCTATTAGAAATAAACTGGATATATTAGGATTAAAAGTCAAGACGGAGGTAAAAAGCTTAGGGGTAACTGTTGACTGAAATCTGAATTTTAAATCGCATATTAATCAGATCACTAGGACAGCATTTTTTCACTTAAGAAACATAGCAAAAGTTAGACTTCTTATATCATTGAAAGATGCTGAGAAAGTTCACGCGTTTGTTTTCAGTCGACTAGATTACTGTAACGCAGTCCTCTCAGGACTACCCAAAAAAGACATAAATCGTTTGCAACTAGTGCAGAATGCAGCTGCTAGAATCCTAACAAGGAAAAGAAAATCCAAGCACATTTCTCCAGTTTTGATGTCACTACACTGGTTACCTGTGTCATTCAGGATTGACTTTAAAATTCTGCTTATGGTTTATAAAGCCTTAAATAATCTCACTCCATCTCATAAATAGGAATGTCCAACACCTTAAAATTCCGAATCGTAATCTCAGATCCTCAAACGAGTCTCTCCTTAGAATTCCAAGAGCAAAACTTAAAAGAAGTGGTGAGGCGGCCTTCTGCTGTTATGCACCTAAAATCTGGAATAGCCTGCCAGTAGGAATTTGCCAGGCTAATACAGTGGAGCACTTCAAAAAACTGCTGAAAACACATTATTTTAATGTGGCCTTCTCATAATTTCACTGTAATTTAATCCTGATACTCTGTATATCCAATTCATTATAATAACTATTCATGGTAGCTCTAAAATCTGTACTAACCCCTACTCTCTCTTCTTTCTCTTTTTCCGGTGTCCTTTCCACCACCATCTACTCAAAGCACCGTGATGTTCCAACAGTGAAGAATTAAAAGCCAGAAGTCTGCATGTCCATCATCATCAAGTCCTTCCGTGAGAACCCTAGACACAAGAGGACTATTTCATTTATGTTGGGTAGAATGCCCCGAGGGGACTGGGCAGTCTCGTGGCCTGGAACCCCTGCAGATTTTATTTTTTTCTCCAGCCGTCAGGAGTTTTTTTTGTTTTTTCTGTCCACCCTGACCATTAGACCTTACTCTTTTTTTTAATGTTAACTAATATTGTCTTATTTTAATTTCTTATGTTGTTATATTTTTTTTATTTACTGTTCTTCATTATGTAAAGCACTTTGAGCTACTTTTTTGTATGAAAATGTGCTATACAAATAAATGTTATTATTATTATTAGTAGTAGTACAATTTAGAGTTACCTAATTATTTCTATCTATCTATCTATCTATCTATCTATCTATCTATCTATCTATCTATCTATCTATCTATCTATCTATCTATCTATCTATCTATCTATCTATCTATCTATCTATCTATCTATCTATCTATCTGTGAAACGCTGACTTGATATTTAGGTAAGGTAAGGGTCATTAATAATAGGGACATAGTCCAGAGGATGTCCTCAGAAGTACATTGTTGCAGAGCACATGCAAGTAAGATTTTCACTGTCCACATGACTATAATCTATAATAATAAAAGGCAAAGCCCTCACTGACTGACTCACTCACTCACTGACTGACTCATCACTAATTCTCCAACTTCCCGTGTAGGTGGAAGGCTGAAATTTGGCAGGCTCATTCCTTACAGCTTACTTACAAAAGTTAGGCAGGTTTCATTTCGAAATTCAAAGCGTAATGGTCATAACTGGAACATATTTTTTGTCCATACACTGTAATGGAGGAGGCGGAGTCACGTATCGCGTCATCACGCCTCCTACGTAATCACGTGAACTAAAAACAAGGAAGACATTTACAGCACGAGTCACACGCGGGAACGAAGGTAAATGACGTTAATTTTTGACTGTCTTTTAATACTGTGTAAGCATACATATTAACACATGTGCAATTAAACGTGTGCATTTACGGGGTGATTTCTCAGGCTTAAAAGCTCACCTTTTATCAAACGCGGGAAGAAAGGTAACTGACGTTATTCACTGTCTTTTAATACTGTGTAACCATACATATTAACACATGTCCAATTAAACGTGTGCATTTACGGGGTGATTTCTCAGGCTTAAAAGCTCGCCTTTTACTAAAAAGGTAAATGCAAAACTATTTTCAATCAGTTTATTGAAACGCTCCCGTTAAGGATTGCAATAACATATTCGCGAGATAAAAGAACGAAGTAGGGGGAAATGGAGGAACAGCCGCAAACAGCGAAGAGCAAAAAATTAATTAAACAATTGAGAACGGAGCGAGTTAAGCATACAAGCATGTTCATAAGGGAAACAAAGCACGGTGTAAAACGTAAGTTTAAATTAAGTTTATAGAAACGCTCCCGCTGCGGATTGCAATAACATATTCGCGAGATAAAAGTTTAATGAGAAGACACGAGGTATAAACGAACCACACGCCGTGGCGCAACGTTAGGGGCAACAGTTTCAACCATTCTATGATCTGCTTCTCGCAAATGAAAGACGGCACATGGCGGATGTTAGCCGACTTGCTGACCGCAACGTTAGGGGCTTCAACTATGGCGCTGACGCCACATGTCAGTGCCAACACTTTGCAGAAACTACTTAAAAGACACGCCCTCCTCAGTGGACAGTTAAAAACACCAATCAAACTAACGATGACATCAAGTATTACCCAATCAAAAGTAGGAAAGGAGGCATCTTCATAAAATGCGTGTGGGATGATTTGCATGAGACGCTGCTTTAAAAAAAAAAAAGATTAAAAAAATACGGGATAAATCCCGTCCAGTATTGATTCAAAACGGGACGCGCAATTTCATTCTCAAACGCGGCACGATTCCGTATTTTAAAGGATGGGTGGCAACCCTACAGTGCCAGGTAACCACCCATACAATCAGATTGTGATTCAGACTAGGAATGCAATGAATGTAATTACCCCGATCTACATACAAGGCGAAAGTCTTGCAACATTCAAAGATGATGGATTGGGATAATTAGTACTTATTAAGTACACCATGGAACATAAAAGAGCTTATGAAGCCTTGAACCGAAAAAAGCAACATCTCAGAGATCGTACAAAAAAAAAAGGAGGTAATGTCGTTTTACTCGCTGTACATTTTAGTGAAACATTACCAGTTATTCCACGAGGGAGACCAGCAGATGAACTCAACGCTTCTTTAAAATCCATGCTTCTCCCACGGTCGGTTATATGTCGCGTGTTCTCGGGTAGGTACACCAAAAAATGTATACATTTAAGCATGTAATGGGCAAAGAAAAAATGAGGCATACCCGAAGGCACTGCAGTAGTACTCAATGTAACTTTACTTCTTAAATGTTAATGTTTTACTGTTTAATAATTTATACGCTTCTTATATATTGTTCAAATTCTTTTATCAAAATACCAGTGACAGCGCAATGCACGATAACATGGAGTGAATACACCATACGCATCTGCCCACGGCCGCCCTGGTGTGCGCAGATAGGAGTTGATTCTAAAATAAAATAAACATAAAAAGAGTAATACAATCATCACCCATAAAGCGGATAGCAGACGTGACGTATTATATGTGTACCACATTTCAAGTCAATAGGTGAAACAGTTTGCAAGCTACAGGTGATTTAAATATCCTGGACAGACCAACGAAAAGCCACGGTAGCAAATTATACAAGAAGATTTTAATGTTTAATTATTTATATTTATATGAAATGTGCTTCTTATATATTACTTCATATTCTCATATGATAATGATGTTAATGTTGTTTATATTGATTTCTATGTTATTGTGAGTGCATCTATGTGTGTATATGTATGTATGTATGTGTGTATATATATATATATATATATATATATATATATATATGTGTATATATATATATATATATATATATATATATATATAAAATATATATATAAAAAATATATATGTATATGTATATATAATATATCTGTGTATGTGTGTATATGTGTGTGTATGTGTGTATATGTATATATATATGACAGCAACACTCATAACAATGACAACACAATTACATTGACAATCATGTTACGTTATTTTTAAAATGTTTCCTTTACTTTTTCATAACCTCTTTAACACACTACTTCTCCGCTGCGAAGCGCGGGTATTTTGCTAGTGACCCTATAAACCTAAAAAAAAATCAGTTGTTTGAACGTGAAACACTCTAGACATAATCTAAGGTGATTCTCTTCATGGTGTTGCAATGGCCTGCACTGCTGTTGCACAGATACAATGTCCTAAGTGAATGTTTTCCATATTTTGTTGTGAGTTTTCCTCTCATATCCTCAGAGAGGTGAGGATTAGGTTAACTGGAACCTCTATGCTTCCTCTAGTGTGTCGGGGGCCCTGTCATGGACTGGTATTGTGCCCTGGGTTGCTTCCTTGAATGTAGTGCTTTTGGGAAAGGCTTTAGTTCTCAGTGACTATGAAATTGATTAAGCAGGTCTGAGAATTGATGTTTCTCTGAATTTTTGGGGCTTCTGGTCACGTGGTATCAGAGAGTGTTCTCCTTTTTTTAAACCTGAAGTGAAGCAGCAGATCTACTGACATGAATACACTCAGGCGCCTTGCTGAAATGAGAAGCTTGACTGACAAAGCCAGATTGCCATCCAGGGAGCTGCAGCTGCCTCTGTTTCTGTGTTAAATTGGTACGACTCAACACTTGTGCTTTAATGCTGGAGACACAGAGGAGACAGCCTGGTCTCGCTGACCACATGGTGTGTAGGTCTGCTCACGTCTGGCAATAAGGGTGTAATATGATGGTAATACAGTTTGTAGAGTGCCAACAACCTTGATTCTCTGAAGGTTCTTTACACAGAAAGGCCCTTATGGATACATGGTCTTGAAGACTCCTTGAAACTAAGAGCAGTGTTCTCATTTCTTGTTTCTTCAAACTCATCTCCTTCAACTTTCTTCCATTATGAACCTGCAAATGTTCTTCTTCTCCACATCTATTTTTTTCCCTTCACCTCTTGGTATCATTGATTTCCTTTTCTATTGTAGACCAATTATCACCTTTTGGAAATCTCTCCATGTTTCTCTTCTCAGGTCTTGCATAGCCTGCTTCTCAGTATGTTTGCAGCTGTTGCCTAGTATGGAAGAAGACCACGATCAATGTAAGGTCTGGCTTATTAGAACACTTTTAATTTTTGGAATTTTTGGATGAATTGTTTGGGTTGTAATTTTTGGGGTCATTTTTATTGTTAATCTGGCAACACAACTTGTTTTTTTGACTGTTATGTTGTCACCATTTTGTGTTGATTGGCATTGGTGTTTACTGTTACTACAGGCGCTATTCACATAACAAAGAGGTCACATGACACATTATGTCATCACGCTTTGCCTACAGAATTTAAGACAAGTACACGGATTCAGGTATCCCAGCATTTGATTCATTACTGAATTAGTCCTTCATCTATTGAGAGAGTGGTGTAAGGATTGCTGACCCAGAACCACAATGGGTTGGCTAGATTGGAAAAGTACTGGGAGGCTGGCATATTGTAGAGAGTCAATCACGATTTGAGCTTGCAGTTATTATGTGACAATTTATAAAACAATCCACCTGATTGGAAAAGATAAGGTACACTTTGCATTGCTCTTTCCATGAAGCCAGGGGTTGGCTTTACTGTGTTCTACAGGAATAAAGACTCCCAGCTTATTCACTTTCATAACTTGTGGTCATGGAGAGCTGCACTTGTAGAATGCAATTCTAAACAGGGTGACGGAGCACACTCACTCAAAGTAATAATAATAATAATAAATAATTCATTACATTTATATAGCACTTTTCTCAGTACTCAAAGCGCTGTCCACACAGAGAGGAACCAGGAAGCGAACCCACAATCTTCCACAGTCTCCTTACTGCAAAGCAGCAGCACTACCACTGTGCCACCTGTGAGGACCAAAGTAGACCAAATGAGAGCCACCAACCTACA
Organism: Erpetoichthys calabaricus; assembly: GCF_900747795.2. Classification (NCBI taxonomy): domain Eukaryota; kingdom Metazoa; phylum Chordata; class Cladistia; order Polypteriformes; family Polypteridae; genus Erpetoichthys; species Erpetoichthys calabaricus. The sequence goes on from NC_041394.2 coordinate 254,372,359, forward strand.
ACAAAGCTATTCTGACAGTAAAGTCAGGAGGGCAGCATAACCAAAATCCTAAAAAAAGACAAACAAAGGCCCATCAGGCAGTACCATAGGTGACTTTTTCTTTTTTGAGGATTTTTTTAAAAACTGTAGCACAGACCCACTGCTTATTGTTCTCAGTGCAGAATAGTCGGATTTCACTGAAGCCACTGACTAAGGACTGCATTGCTTGACTTTAATGAAAGATTTTCCTGGATTAAAGATCTGTTTGTCATCTGGACTGGTTTGAGGAAATGGTTGCCAAGCACAGTAAATCCAGTCAGTCTTAACTGCGTTGCAGAAAACAGGCCAAGATGTGGCGAAAGATCCACAGTTAAATAAAAGTATTCAAGTGATAAAAAACATGTGGTCATATGTACCAATGTGAATTAAACGGATATTTATCTGATGCTTTCATCTCGGTGCTGTGTGCTTTATGTTATTACTTTCATATAATGAGAACCACCTAACAAATTCTGTCGGCTTTCTCTTTCCATTTATTGTACTCAGCCTGGAATGGCCAATAGGGGGCAGCAGCTTGATGGCCGAGGTCTCCAGGACTCTGAACAAATCCAAATTGTATTATATGATATTATCTACTGTTAAATTCTGCTCCGTATTTGTAATATTTCTATTGCACTATTATGTTGTATTGAGGATTACTTGTGTTCTCTTCTGTGTATACTATTAACCCCCTTCTTTTTGACACCCACTGCACACCCAACCTACTTGGAAAGGGGTCTCTCTTTGAACTGCCTTTCCCAAGGTTTCTTCCATTTTTTCCCTACTATGGTTTTCTTTTGGAGTTTTTCCTTGTCTTCTTAGAGAGTCAAGGCTCGGGGGCTGTCAAAAGGCAGGGCCTGTTAAAACCCATTGCGGCACTCCTTGTGTGATTTTGGGATTATACAAAATAAATTGTATTGTATTGTAATTTGCAGTCAGTAATTTTTTTGTTGCAGTACAATAAATTTGCGATGCTATCATTTAAAATAGATACTACATGACTTCGCTCTGCTATAGGTTGGTTTCTGTCTTGTATCTGGCGCATCCAGAAACATTTAATAATATCCATGAATTCAGAAAATGAATGGGGACATTGGGCACTCTTATTGTTTTGAGGGTATTCAGATATGAAATGTCACTATGAATCTGGTTAGGGAGAAAATATGTCTTGGAGATATTTTACAGCAAACATCAGGAAGAGAGGTGAAACAGAGCGCAGGCCAAAACACAGAAACAGAAAAGGGTCAATGGCCAAGTCAAAAGAAATAGACAGGCTCGAAGTTATTATGATTCAGGCAGTGCTTGAAGTGAGTCAATGCCTTTCCCAATTTCAACATAGAGTAGCGGTACCGTTTCTTAGTGTACCGGAGAGCGGAGAGTACAGGATCATTTTCGTGAATTTTCACCAGGGACCCCCCCCACCCCCCAACCCACTATGCTCTTCAATTTAATGTTGATGTATCCCAGCACTCAAAGTTGCCTTAGACCTCCATGCTTGCTCTTTGATCAATTGCCCCTGTATCGTGGAGATCAGTTTCATCATATTGAGACCTTTTTGTGAATCTTCATGTTGGACAACTCCCTAGCCACTCTTCAATAGACTCTTGAGTTTATCACGATGACTGAAGTTTTACCGTACTGGCACCTGCTTGTGATTCTTCATGGGGACCACTCTTTGATGGAAGGTTAACACATTGCAGCACTCAAAGCTTCAGCTATTTCATCTAATGTTACTGTACTGCCATAAGTCTAAGGTTTCAGTAAAATATACGTACTACTTAAACAACTGTGCAGTATGTTATGATTACCTAGTGATGAATGTGTTTTCTGAGTGAATGATCATAGAGAACTTTGCCTTTTTGAATGAATTACTATGGGCAGAAATGAGTGTCTATCTCCAAGGATCATCTTTTGGGGATGCTGTATTTACTGCTAAATGTCAAGCTGGGCACTGGCTGTAACTTGTGCTATGATATGCTTCAAACATATATCCCAGACCACTGATGTAACCACAGAAGAATGCTATACAACAAAAAAGACTGATAATGTTAGTGAGGTGGATGTAAGTTTTTTTTTACATTGCAGGGAGAAAAGATAGAAGAGTAATTGGCTGAAGACTGCCTACAAAAAAAATGGTGAGTCTGTTTTGCTGCTTGGGCTAACAGGCGATTGAATCATTGTGGGTTTTATATAGAAGCTGCTGTAAAAAATATACTTTTGTGCTTTTTTCCACATTGTATTATATTTCATTCCTTCCTAGTATGTTATTGTAACCAGTTTGTGTTGATGCAAGTGGCACTCTCTTCACAGTTTGTCCCCACTGGGTTCCTGGGAAATAAACTCAGGTCTGCTGCTGAGCCAGTTGAGTCTTCTGATTGTGAGGTTGTCTCTTCTCAGCAAGCTCATTTCATTGGAGGCCTGCTACATTCTGTAGAATTGTCTGTGGAGTTAGAGACCCTGAGGGACTATGTGCTGCTGGTGACTCCTGACTTGTCTTCATTGTTCTGCTTTTACGTTGAGAATTGTCAACTTTGTGGATTCTGTAAGAAATACAGTGAATCTGAACTAGTATCTAAGAAACAATGTTTGCCTGCACCATTTTTGGTAAGCTTATATTCATGTAATATATTTCTTTCAATTTTGGGAGGCACCTTATAAATAGCCACCTCTTTTATACGTAAGCAAATTTTGCCTCACATTTGCAAAAAAATTTGCAAATTTTAGCCCAGAAATTTTGCACCAATGCAACAGATCTCTACCAGCACCTGGTAACTCTGGGATGCTAAAAGATCAGCAACACGGGGAGTGAATAAAAGGAGGTCTCTTGTGTTCCTGGAACCATTGACGGTGGGGCAGGTGACACCACACTGTGACATGTTAATTTAAGAATACCTTCTTTACACTTACCTTGTAGACGTTTTCCATTTATGAGACACTTGTTAATTCCTCTACCTGTTCCACTATGCATTCTGTTTCTTGAGCCAAAGGCATGTGTGCTTCTGGGAAAAGACAAATCACAAATGTTCTTTTCCTTGGGAACACTTGCCGCTTTTAAGAAATGATGATATCTTTTTTTGGGAAATGTTTGCTAGTTTTAGGGCAAATTATGAGTATGTGCCAGCAAAGCATTATATTTATAGCAAGCTAATATTTATTTTTCTTCTGTTCCCATAAATGTTTATTATGGTACCAGCTGGATTTTTAATTTTAAAACCTTGAGATTTGTCAGGGTGTTTGTCTTCTTTGCTTTTATTTTTGATGTCCCTGTTTAAGCCATTTGTGAGTAAGGAGACTGATGGTAAATGACATGCCGAATAAAAAATGTTTATAATTGCACTTTCCAGTTGTGACCTTGGTGATTCAGAGTGTCGTTGGTGTTATTCATAATAAGAAAATAATTGCTTCATTTATTGCACACAAGTCCAGGAGTGGGACATTGATGCCTGCTTTATTTTTGGTTTTAACTGACATGGGCTTTAGCAGTGCATTTTACATTTAGACCTTAACTAGGCACATTCAAAATATTACATTTATTTTTGTTTCTTCAATCTAATAAAAATTTGCTTGTGTGTTTTGGGTCATTGTCCTTGTACATAGTCCAACTGCACTACAGTGCTAACTCACAGGCCTTGTTTTGATGAGAACATGAATACAGTACACAATCCATGATTAATTAAATGAACTAAAGTCGTCCAGCACCTGATTATTAAAATATTCCCAAACAATACCATCATTATTCTTGACCATACACTAAACATTCTTATTTTTTAAGAACTTAAGGCTATGCATGTCAGTCACTTTGACTAATGTGTCCACAGCAAATTGTCCAGAATTGTTGAGGATCATCTTGGGGCATTCTAGCAAACCTGAGACAAGCACTTGTATTCTTCTTAATGAGTAGTGGTTTTTGATTTGCTTCGGTGCTATGGATCCAGTTGTTACCTAGTGTGTGTTCTTCTGATGGTACAGGAATCTCAGCCATTTTCATTCTTTCATTCATTTGTATCTACTGTATGTCTTTTGTACTCTCAGATTCACTCTGCTGGGTCAGCATAGTTTTGGAACATCGTGAGACAGTAGGCACAATTAGCTGAAAAATTATAAAACGTTTTACTTACCACCGAAATTGAAGCTTAGCCCCTAATGTACACAGCTTGGGAGTAATAGAAATCAAAGATCCAAAAAAGTCCAAATTAGCATAAGCCACCCTAATTCTGGGGTGTTCATAAGAAATGCAATGATTTAATTTATGAGGTAGAAGTACATAATAAACAAGAAGAGTATCAGATTTTTGAAATATTAAAATGTGTGCTTCACTTTAAATGTTTAAAGTAAATATTCTCTGATGGAGGTTCATAGAAGACTAGATCACTAGTAAAGGATCAGAAATCAAAAATAACATTATATTCATAATCACTGACCTTGATGTAGTATACAGCAATAACCTACATACTTATGTTTGAAATTTGCCATTTTTAACCTTCTGGGAGTGGCTCTTAGAGGGGAAGGACCACCGATACAAAAATCAAACATGAAAAATATCATTATATTCATGATCAGCAACCTTGAAACAGCATAAAATGACTCTCCACATTGATGTTTTTTGTAAAGGTGTGACTTTGACCCCTTGTATACTATTAGGGGATGAACCCTGCACAACTTGGTCTGCACAACTTCCAGTCCTATTGATTATTTTTGCTTAACACATCTATATGGTTTACTCTTTATCATAAGGGTGTAATTTCCAGCACCAAATGTTGTCCAAAAGTAGCCTATAAATGAAGGTGTTTCTTGTTTAAAGGTTCAAAAATAGGGGGAGCCACAAAAAGCTCAACATCTTGTATAACTAGCCATTATGACGAGATGAACAGTATATCATATGTGAGGGTTTTCTTGTAACAGTGAGTCAGGAAGTTCTGGACACAAAAAAGCTGAAGTGATTTGAAAGCATTCATATGTAATTCTCATGAGCACAAACAACATGAGATTGAGATTTTGGAGACTGAAGTGTTAACATTCTAGCGATTACTATTTCCATCTTACCCGTATGAAAGGTAGCTCAAAGAATATAAGGGGTGATAGAAAAGATGAAGAGCCTGACACTGAAAAGGTTATTCTACAGTGTTGACTTTTTCATGGGCTAAAGAATGAACTACCAAAAAATGCTGATTTGGTTCTAACGCAAAAACCATACAATACACTAGAAACTGGAAATGCTAGAAATATGTTATTTACAAATTTCAGTGAACAAGAAATGATCTTTGACTCCATAGAAAATCATTAAAATAGAATAGTCCTTTAAGGTCCAGGGCCAATTTATTGTCGAATTTATAGGACTAGCTGAAAAAATAATAGATTCACTTGAAATTAATTTTAAGAATTAAAGAATGGGCTCACCACCTATGGGAGGGGCCAAGGAGGTCGGGTGCAGTGTGAGTTGGGTGGTGGCCGAAGGCGGGGACCTTGGCGGTCCGATCCTCGGCTACAGAAGCTGGCTCTTGGGACGTGGAATGTCACCTCTCTGAAGGGGAAGGAGCCTCAGCTAGTGCGCGAAGTTGAGAGGTTCCGGCTAGATATAGTCGGACTCACCTCGACGCACAGCTTGGACTCTGGAACCAATCTCCTTGAGAGGGGCTGGACTCTGTACTACTCTGGAGTTGCCCCCGGTGAGAGGCGCCGAGCGGGTGTGGGTATACTTATTGCCCCCCGACTTGGAGCCTGTACATTGGGGTTTACCCCGGTGGACGAGAGGGTAGCCTCCCTTCGCCTTCGGGTGGGGGGACGGGTCCTAACTGTTGTTTGTGCGTATGCACCGAACAGCAGTTCGGAGTACCCACCCTTTTTGGAGTCCCTGGAGGGGGTGCTAGAGGGCATACCTTCTGGGGACTCCCTCGTTCTGCTGGGAGACTTCAATGCTCACGTGGGCAATGACAGTGAGACCTGGAAGGGCGTGATTGGGAGGAATGGCCCCCCCGATCTGAACCCGAGCGGTGTTTTGTTATTGGACTTCTGTGCTCGTCACGGATTGTCCATAACGAACACCATGTTCAAGCATAGGGGCGTTCATATGTGCACTTGGCACCAGGACACCCTAGGCCTCAGTTTGATGATCGACTTTGTGGTCGTGTCGTCGGACAGGTACCGGCAGATAGGTACCGGCAGGCCAAGCGGAATGCGGCTTTGGTGGTTGCTGAGGCAAAAACTCGGGCGTGGGAGGAGTTTGGGGAGGCCATGGAGAACGACTTTCGGACGGCTTCGAGGAGATTCTGGTCCACCATCTGGCGTCTCAGGAAGGGGAAGCAGTGCAGTGTCAACACTGTATATGGTGGGGATGGTGCGCTGCTGACCTCGACTCGGGACGTTGTGGGTCGGTGGGGGGAGTACTTCGAAGACCTCCTCAATCCTATTAACATGCCTTCCAATGAGGAAGCAGAGCCTGGGGACTCAGAGGTGGGCTCCCCCATCTCTGGGACTGAGGTCACCGAGGTGGTCAAAAAACTCCTTGGTGGCAGGGCCCCGGGGGTGGATGAGATACGCCCGGAGTTCCTTAAGGCTCTGGATGTTGTAGGACTGTCTTGGTTGACACGCCTCTGCAACATCGCATGGACATCAGGGACAGTGCCTCTGGATTGGCAGACCGGGGTGGTGATCCTCCTCTTTAAGAAGTGGGATCGGAGGGTGTGTTCCAACTACAGAGGGATCACACTCCTCAGCCTCCCTGGAAAAGTCTATTCAGGGGTCCTGGAGAGGAGGGTCCGTCGGATAGTCGAGCCTCGGATTCAGGAGGAACAGTGTGGTTTTCGTCCTGGTCGCGGAACAGTGGACCAGCTCTATACCCTTAGCAGGGTCCTGGAGGGTGCATGGGAGTTTGCCCAACCAGTCTACATGTGTTTTGTGGACTTGGAAAAGGCATTCAACCGTGTCCCTCGGGGAATCCTGTGGGGGGTACTCCGAGAGTATGGGTACCGGCCCCCCTGATAAGGGCTGTTCGGTCCCTGTACGATCGGTGCCAGAGCTTGGTCCGCATTGCCGGCAGTAAGTCGAACCCGTTTCCAGTGAGAGTTGGACTCCGCCAGGGCTGCCCTTTGTCACCGATTCTGTTCATAACTTTTATGGACAGAATTTCTAGGCGCAGCCAGGGCGTTGAGGGGATCCGGTTTGGTGGGCTCAGGATTGGGTCACTGCTTTTTGCAGATGATGTTGTCCTGTTTGCTTCATCAGGCCGTGATCTTCAGCTCTCTCTGGATCGGTTCGCAGCCGAGTGTGAAGCGGCTGGGATGAGAATCAGCACCTCCAAATCCGAGACCATGGTCCTCAGCCGGAAAAGGGTGGAGTGCCCTCTCAGGGTTGGTAGCGAGATCCTGCCTCAAGTGGAGGAGTTCAAGTATCTCGGGATCTTGTTCACGAGTGAGGGAAGAATGGAGCGTGAGATCGACAGGCGGATCGGTGCGGCATCCGCAGTAATGCGGGCGCTGCATCGGTCTGTCGTGGTGAAAAAGGAGCTGAGCCGCAAGGCGAAGCTCTCAATTTACCAGTCGATCTATGTTCCTACCCTCATCTATGGTCATGAACTATGGGTAGTGACCGAAAGAACGAGATCGCGAATACAAGCGGCTGAAATGAGTTTCCTCCGCAGGGTGTCTGGGCTTTCCCTTAAAGATAGGGTGAGAAGCTCAGTCATCCGGGAGGGGCTCAGAGTAGAGCCGCTGCTCCTCCGCATCGAGAGGAGTCAGATGAGGTGGCTTGGGCATCTGATCAGGATGCCTCCTGGACGCCTCCCTGGTGAGGTGTTCCGGGCACGTCCAACCGGGAGGAGGCCCCAGGGAAGACCCAGGACACGCTGGAGGGACTATGTCTCTCGACTGGCCTGGAACGCCTTGAGATTCTCCCGGAAGAGCTAGAAGAAGTGGCCGGGGAGAGGGAAGTCTGGGCATCTCTGCTCAAGCTGCTGCCCCCGCGACCCGACCTCGGATAAGCGGGAGACAATGGATGGATGGATGGATATTTGGTGGTTTTACATGTATATTAGAAAGACAGTTTAATTTGCTTTTCTTTTCTGTATGAAACTGCCCGTGATGTAAAATAAAAATGTTTTGTTTAGAACAGGCCAGCCAGTTCATCAAATGCTCTACACCCTGGAGTTAAATGGGTTGTACCTTTTTATTAATAAAATGAGGAATTTTTATACTTTAGAATCTCTTATTTGTTACATTTTGGAAGAATTAACAAAAAGCAAAAAAGGAAATATGCTCTCCAACTAGAGTTCTCTTTTTCGCAAGATTTCAGGAACCAGGAGTATTATTGGATAAGCAAAATGGAAACAGGACTAAGGAGTATAGAAGGTAGGCTGATTTGTGCTTTATATTACATAGCATGAAGTTCTGTATTTTATTACATTCTTGTTTATTATGGTGGCGTGCTGCATATTGGTTAGACGTGCAAGTAAAAATTTCACTGTACTCCGTAGACATGATAATAGCACTACTACTACTATTGCAACTACTGCTGCTGCCGCTGTTACTACTACTATTACTACTACCCATACCCAATATTTTCTAAATAGAGAGTTATAGATTTAGCCCTTTATAAAAGTGTTGCTTGAAGCAATATTACTTGGTAACTTGCACCTACAGGCCTACAGAACAAACGTTTCAACTGATGAAATGTACACACCAATCTGCCACAGGAAATCCTTGGCCCTGATTGGCTGACTGATCTCCATTAACAGAGAGATTGTTTAATGTTATATTTTGACTTGCACACTGTGCATTGTGGGAAGTTTAGAGAAGGATCTTGCGAAGAACTGTTTGTATTCATTCAAGCAACCAGTTAGGAATGAAGATAATGGTGTTACGACTGCCATGACATTTCAAGGCTTAGATTTACCAGCATGATATCGTCCTGGGGATCACAAGAAAAACATTTTTATGACATTCTTGAAAAAAAAGGAATGAGGAAGCAAAACAATATTCGAAATGTCTAATTTGTCAGACTGAGCACACTGCCAAGCTATGTCAATAAACAAAGTAAGATATCATTAACATGAATTGGCTTCTACTTATAAAATCATTTGGTGAAAAACTGGAAGTCATTGTGACCTTCCAGAAATTGAGTTTCAGCTCAGTCATCCCGCTCAGCACTTAAAGTAAACTGGCAGATGGTTAAGAAAAAAAAAATAGGTATTGCTATCTTAAAGAGCAACTGAATTAATGGATTACTGATGGAGAAAATGGCCTGTAAAGAAAACCTTCAGTGACTGCTGCCCTCCAAGGTCTGAGCTTGACACCGTTCTTGTAGAGAAAATGGAGACAATGTAGATAGAAGACCAAGCTAAAGCTCCCTGTGAGCAGTCTGGATGAGGAATTTTGGCCACTAGTGTACAGGGAACCAAGTTACCTCAAATTTTCAGTTAGAAATGAGCAAAACAATTTGTGTGAAATTGAATCTGCAGTAAAACGTAGTGTTTTGTATTGCAAAAAAAAATATTGCCAAATAAATTGTGTTTCGCTTTCAGTGAAATTCATGCCTTTCTCACAGTAAGAAAGGTGTTTAGTTTTTGTAAAAGTCTTCATGCATTAAATCTACATGTGTCTGACTGTCATGTAGTATTTAAGTAAAGATTTCTATTGGGGGGTAAAAATTAAAAGAAGTGTTGATATCCTCAACTAGGATAAGGCAGTAGTGATTCTCTGTATACTGAAAGAAAACAAAAAACATGCATAATGGTGCAATTTGGGGTTTCTTCATGTGGAAAATATGCAGCATGTCACGTAAGTGTACTGCATTCTATCATGGTGAAGTGAATGAGAGGCAAATATTGAATCAGTGTGGTCCGAATTACATACTTTACAGAGCTGCAGAAAAGAACACAGGTTAACACAGAAGTGTGACTGTGGCTTTTGGGAATAATGATTTCTTGTTTTGCAACCCAAAAAATCTTACAGCACCCAAATTTTAGTGCTAGATTCATGAAACTTTATGCAAATCGAACCTTGCCTATTTTGCTCATCTGTGACAGACATAACAGTGAAGAGTGAGAGAGAGTGGTAGACACAGGGTGTAGTGAACAGGTCATGCCCTGACTATGGCACCACAAACTGGCTTGTAGACTGATCTTAGTAGCTTTCCAACAACCTACTACGATATGACCCAGGGCTGACACAAACAAGTGGTAATGGAGGAGGTGCATGCCAGTGGAAAGCTAGGGGTATATCAATGAGTCAAGTGAAGAAAATAGCAGTGTAGTACAGAATGCTGGATCAGTTAGACAGTGGCTTCATAAAGTCAGCCACTGATCTCAATCCAATCCAGCCCAGTCAATGTTTATTTCAGGTCTATGCAAAGGCACCATCACAACTCTTGTGTCCCTGAATATTGGAATACACCCACCAAAGCTCTGGGAGAGGGATAGAATTGATCACACCATGACCGGGTGCTGGACACAACAGAAGGATCATGTATAGCCAGCAACTTTGCCCTTTAAGACAGCCATTATTTCTATCAAAGTGGCGGAGATGCAATGGGCCTGTTCAGATTGTCAGTGGGATACCTTTGAAGAGTGCAGTTCTGGCATAGAAGACTGACCCTGGGAGGCAGCTCAAATTTCCAGATGATATTTCATTAGCAACACTAAAACCAGACATTGAACTGCTATCTGAAACATCAAGACAGGTGCTTAGGCTTAGTTAACCATCCCCTGGGAAGCATGACTGAAAGCGTGAAGGAAGGCCAGATATGAGGCCTTGGTGGATGACTGCAACAGGCAAGCGTGGGATGTCTAGTGTTGTCTTCGGTGTACTAGTTGTGCATGTGCAGACCTACATCCAAATCAACAAAGATTCTGCAAAGAAGGCTTGACATAACTACACATTCAAACAAATGATCTGTAGGCTTGTGGGTTACTTGGACCAGATGAGGGTGCCTATTGTTGAAAGACCCACAAAATCCAGTAGAACCATCTGACAATGCTTATGACATGTCCAAGCACAGCATACTTGTATGTGGTAACTAACTGCATGTAGAGTGTATCCAGGCTCCATGAAATGTTGGTGTTCATTCTTCTCTGGGCACTCTAGTTTTCCTCCCACATCCCAAAAATGTGTATATTAAGCTACTCAATGATCCAAAAATGGGGCTGCATAGATGGGAATTGATAGGTGTGCCTAGTAATGAACTTCCATAGAAGCAAGCAATCTCCTTGATTTTTTTTTTGCTTGACTTTATTTATTTGCCTTCTTGCATAATTTTGGCACGTTGGGTACATAGCTAGATTATCTGAATTCAGCCGATTACGTCAAACTGTGTGCACCCACTGAGAATGAATTGTCAGTCCATCCAGGGTTGGCTCTGGACTTGTGCCTGATGATGCTGGGATTGTAAATTAAGTAGGGTTAAAAACTTATTGATTTTTGCAGCATTAGTCACTATAACATTGGTTCAAGAACACATCCAGGAATGGCATGTCTTGAACACACATCTGCTAGGTCAGCCTGCAATGCACAACTCTTAGAATTGGATAAAGTGAGCTCAGTAAATAGTGTAAATGAATGGATGCCAAATAGCATCTGAACCATTGTAAACAAGGTGTGTCATGACTGGCAATTGTAATCAGGGTTGAGATTTTTTTCTGGTTAAGATCTAATAAAAGTTAATTACATCAGTTACTACATTTTCGGCTGTGTGTTACCGTAAGTAAATGAAATGATTGTGGGCCAAAAAAAAAGATCAAAAGTCAGTCCTAACATCTGAGCACATTATTCTACTTTGCCCTTCCCCTGGCAGCCAGAAAGCGTGTAGATTTTCTCTGCTTGACTCTATCTATTTGGCTCCTTGCGTAGGTTTGGCACCTTGACTACACAGTTTATCTGAATTCAGTCGATTACGTCAAACTGTATGTACCCACAGAGAATGTGTCAGATTTACCGTCCGTCTCCTTGAGAAGAGATTTACTTAGGGAAGGTGTCAAAGCATTTAAGCCATTTAATAGTCAGCAAGACATCATGGCCAGGTTAAAGCTGTCTTTTGTTAAAAATGCATTAGCCAAGAGACACAAGACAACAAAGATTCATTTAGCTTGTTGCCCATATCACACCTACCTAGACCTGGGGGTTGCCAACTTGTATGATGCCATTAAATTAGAAAAAAACTCTCTGCTTAGAGACGGCATCCATAGTTAAAGGAGCATGAGGAATTTAGATCAAATGTGAAAAAAGCAGGAGCTGTGCAGTACTTGAGCATGTTGAGCAGTGGACTCGTAATTCAGCAGATCATTTTCTCATTTTTGTTTTAAATAAAAACTCTTGCTGCTCTTACTTACCCATTAAAATGCATTTAAAGTTTAAGGATTGCACCTTGGATGATGCTGTTAAAGGAGATGTAAACGTAGATATAAGAGATATTTTCATTCTTTAGACACTCACAGAAGTATAGAAACAAGTTCATATGCTGCTAGAGATGAGTGCGGTTGAAGGTCATGTTCTAAAATGAAGTCCCTCTTTACAGGGATGTTAATCTGCTCATTTTATCCAGTATGCTCCTCATCCAGGATTACTTCCTGCCATGTACTCAATACCACAATCCTCAGTGATTCTTAACTTGATTACCTGGGTCAGAACATGACTGGATGGCCAGATCATTGAATACATGGGTTGATAGTCTCAATTCTAGTTATGAGGAGTCTATCCCAACAGCGATAGGCACATGTTACGAGTCATCATTTAGTGTGACTGTGGACCTCTGAATCCATAAAAATATGGGGAGAACATTTTAAAATACACATGAGGCAATAATATCAACCACTGAGCTTCCATGTCGAAAATATTTTGCTAAACTGAATTTTCTAACAATAGTAGAATGGTTGGTTAGCAGATGACTTTGTGTCTCCAGAAATTCTAGGATGCAGGAAGACCAGATCTCTCTGTATAAATTAGGCCTAGTCAATCTCAAATTTTGGTCTAGACCGCACCAGTCTGTAACCATAAGCAGTGACAGCTCATTGGCACTTTTTTGCTCTTGCTGATGTATCAAGCGCCAGGATGTAAAACAACAGTTCACAGGAGAGAAGAGCAGAGCTGAGAAGATACTGGAGAATTTTAGAGCAGAAAGGAATCTCTTGGGGTGGATTGTGTGGGAAGGAGGAAATGGAGGGAAAAACAACATATGAAGAAATGGTTAAAATGCATGAGATCAGTGGTGGATTGGCAGGGTCCTGGGTTTGAGGTCTGGGCACTATTTTGGTGGAGTGTGTCTGTGAATAGCTTTTTCAGGTTGTTTCGGTTTTTCTTCCTTTTCCTAAAGACATACAGGTTAATTTAACTTGTAAATCAGCATCTTTGTTAATTTACATTTACATTTATTTGCTTAGCAGATGCTTTTATTCAAAGCGACTTATAAAAGAAGTAAACATAGGTGAGTAACATTAGGATATGGCCTGTTTGTTCAGCAACTGTAATAGCCACAAGTGAGAAGATGTAATAATATATTTACAATCATAGATTACAGTCAATAAAGCAATTAAACTTAAGCAGATTAACTGACAATATAAAATATCACATAGCAAAGTTTTTTTTTTGTTTCTTCATTAATTCAAAAGATATTCATGGAACAGATGGGTCTTCAATTGCTTCTTAAATACATTGAGGGTGTCAGCAGTATAGATGGAGGTGGGCAGCCTGTTCCACCGACAAGAAATTATACAGGAAAAGAGTGTGGATTGAGACTTGATACCACGCAGAGGCGGCATCACTAGACATTGGCAGACCTGAGTGGGCGAGCAGGCGTGTAGCACCTCACCAGTGTCTCCATACGCTCAGGTGCTGACCCACTGACTACTCTTTAAGATAGCATCAGGGATTTGAACTTAATGCGTGCTGCTACAGGGAGCCAATGTAGAGACCTGAAGAGAGGATTGACATGTGTTCGTCCGAGCAAGACAGGCCGCTGCAGATGATCACATATGTGGGTTGTCCTACCAGAAGCAAGTTTCAGTAGTCCAGACGTGACAAAACCAAAGCCTGGAATAGAAATTGTGCTGCATACTCTGTCAGATAAGGATGATCTTGCGGATGATGTACATCGCAATGAGTGTAGGTGTGATGGACTGTGTGTCCAGAGTTTGCTCTTGCCTTGTGCACCAGATTGCCTAAAACAGGCTCCACAATATTGAATTTGACTAGAACAGGTTTGCAAAAATAAAGTTGGAGCTACTCGAGGGTATAGGCTGCAGTCTGATTATGGAATGAAAAGATTTCACAAAGGCAAAAGAATGTAGAAGAAACTGAAAATTTGAGTTTAGAGCAGCATGGATATCATTCAATCATCCTATAAAAGAAGTTGTAGAGTAACATAAAAAAAATTAGAAGACCAGGCTGGAATTCAGACCTAAATCCCTGGAGCTGTGAAGCACTAGGCCTGACTCCTGTGCCACTCTGATTTAATTTGCATCACTTGAAACAATAACAGAAAGTTAAGGAAAAAATAAAAAAGGCATTTGCTAACTTGCTGGGTGACCTGAAGGATGCCACTGTCCAGATGGTGGCTCACAGGCCCACGTAAAAAAGATGTGTACAACCGCCTTCTTGTCTCTTATGATGAGAATGAGATGAAGCACATGGCTCTTCCATAAAACAAGCGGAGATAAGTCAAGCTGGACCCCGTACTGCCAGAAACCAACAGCACCACCGTGTAGGTCAGATTATTTTACTATCTGACTGGCCTAGCACAAAGTGCTTACTTGCTATATTTGGAATAACAATCTAAGCAAGATATAAATGTGTATTACTTCAAATTAATATTTAGAGTGGAATACTGTTTTGGAAGGGAATGCCTTTGCTGACCACATGGAACATCTAATGGCTGGGTTCATTATAACAGACTGTTTGGAATAAATGCTCTTCATCCAAGAGAGCTGCGCCTTCATGGTTTGGGCCCCATTCCCAGTCTATTAAAACAATGATCTCATCGAGGGCAGAGAGAGACCCCCCTTTTGCTTAAGACTGTTTCTCCATTCATGTCTTCATTCTTTTTCTGTGATTCTCTCATTCGATACTCTAAACAGCTTACTGTAGACGGTGCTGAATCAGGGCCCTTTACATCTTCTTCATTCACCTTGTCAGTGCAACGTTTACATCCAAGGAAAATCAACATTTGTCTTCGGCCTGTTTGAGGAAATGAGCGTTCTAGGAGCACTTTCATAGAGACATGTAAAGCTCAACACAGAACGCCCTTCGGCAGGAAACAAGTCATTGTGCCAACAAGCCAATCAAGTATTGTATTTTATTGCGTGCCATAGGCTGAACGTAGTAGTAACTAATTAAAATGGATGTACTTGTATGGTATGACTGCTAGGGAGCGTTGTGTGACTAAGAAGGAGACAATGAGAAATTCTACCATCCATCAATGATTGATCTTTTGTTTTCCAAGTTATCTCTTTTTTGGTATTTCAGGTCAAATTAGTCCATTTATAGAACTGATTTAAATTCTTCTGCGTTGAACACCTGTGTAGAGGCTGGTGTTTGTGGTGATTCTGAAATAATTATTGGAGCAGGTTAATAATAACCAAAAAAATGGAAAAGAAACAAAAATAGGTAAGACGATGTTGTAATTAAATACATGCTAAAGTCAGTCAAAACCAAGCACCAAAACCAAAATTGTCAAAAAGCCAAAAAATAAATGTAGTAAAGTCCTAATTTTAACTTACATTCTTCTGCCTAACTATCATTAGTGTAGTTTGAGGAAGAGGAACCAAGAGATAAATGGGAGTTGAGAAACAAAGTTAAACGTCTCTTCCAATAAAGTCTATGAAATGATAAAATAAATAATTCACCTAAGAAATGATTTGTGAAAATCCAGAAATGTAACTAATATGTTTGTTTTGAGTAAAAACAAAAATACATCATACCTCATTTTGGTGTGTGCTTCATTAATTACTTTTGCTGTCTGGATCTCTTCTTGAAGTTCCCATTGATCTTCAGCAGTGAGGTCAGGTCAATGTGGTGACCTGCTTTTTCTGTGGCATCTGAAATGATTAGATACTTTTACAGTGGCATGGCTTGTTTTCCATGATGGACCCTGTTAAAGGAGGTGGAATGAATCATTAAAACCTGCTTAGCCAAAGCTATTAAAATGAATTATTGGAATGCTTGGTAAAAGGTGGAGTGGAGTGGAGTGGAGTGGTGTGGTGGCTCTGAGGCTAAGGATCTGTGCTGGTATCCCAAAGGTTGCTGGTTCGAATCCCCGTCACTGCCAAAAGAGATCTTACTCTGCTGGGCCCTTGAGCAAGGCCCTTAACCTTCAATTGCTCCAGGGGCGCTGTACAATGGCTGACCCTGCGCTCTGACCCCAAGGGGTATGTGAAAACTAACAAATTCTTAATACGAGAAACTGTATAAGACAAAATAAAGAACAAAAAAAAAAAAAAAGGTGGGCAAAAACTGGTATAAAAACCAAGTCTTTATTGTTGGTACTCTCAAATACTCTGATATGTAAAAGATTCACTGACGACAGAGGATTTAAGCTGATTTGAGGTGGAAGTACAGGAAATGAAAATAAATGTGGTGATGTGGTGTAAGAACAAGAGGACACAATAAACCTCAATAAAGCCTGCATAATTGAATCTCAAAAGAAAAACAAAATGCGATTAACTGCATTAAAGAAACGCAGTCTAGTTTTGACTGATCAGAAGATGGCAGGGCTTCTTGTTATGTGGATTTCCAACAGGAAGAATAGAGTCCAGGTGGATGAACACCTGAAGTGACGTCAGTGGTGACAAAGTCACCAATCGTCCTGAATGCAGAGGAAAGGAGGAAAACTGAAGGTGTTATTCACACAGCGCCAACCCCTGGAGTGACAGAGAATTACTATCACCAGAGCCCTTAACCTGTTCCTTATGTGCCTGTGTGTGACAATGGAGAGAGCGTTGCCATGGTTAAATACTAAGGGCTTACTTAGCATTATGGATGTGGGCTCTTCTTCCTCTCGACTTCCCTGTAGTGATTGTTGCTTTAATAAAAGCATTGTCAAAAAACTGCAAATTGACAAATGTGTGGGTACCAGCCAGCTTCTCTATTTGTTGCTGAGATTTGTGTCCAAGTCTAAGAGCAAGTGCACTGCTGGCAGTCACCACTGTCCTTCTCTATTTCTCCTTCTCTCTCTTATTCTCTTGGGGAGTCCATCTCCACTGCCTTCTGTTGGATTGTTGAGGATGTTTTTAATGGATGCGCCAGTGGGTAGCGGGATGTCTTCCTGGGTTGGGATATCATTACTTTGGAAATAGCAGGCAGACAAATGTGTCTTAATTCAAGTTTGAAGCTCCACCACCTCTCTATGCCCCCTTTGAATCCTTACCATGAAGAAATGCTTGGAAGATCAGACATAGCTGACAGCATTAAAAATTTCACTGAATAGTTAAGGAAAAAAGAACATCTTATATTTGCAAACCTAATGCAGTCTGAAAACTTCAAGTGAAAGTTGGCTAATCCTGTAACCACTTAATATGAATGTCATGGTAATTCAGCAGTGTAATGTTAATTGTTTGTGCAGCTAATGAAAATGTAAACTTACAAATTCTGTGATAAGTCGGCATTGGTTTATATCAGGAGTGAGTAGTCTAGGGGCCAGTGTCTTATTGTGTCTTATTTTTTAGCTTTTATTCAGCTCACAATTTTTAATTTGTAATTTGAAATTGTTAAAATTGTTAATTGAAATGTAATTTACTTTGATAAAGTTTTTCCATTGTTTGCATGTTGGGAACAATGCCACAAAGGAGAAGAGGGCAATATCACAATATGGGAACTTGAGAGAGCAGAGTTCTCAGAAAATTGGATTAGCTGTCACTCCACACAATGCTGTATGTCTTCACCTCACTCAAGGCCAGACCAGAACAAGAGCTTCATAAGGTCACAGAGCGATTATATGGGTATAAGTTATTTTCATCTTTTATTTTGATTTACTTTTTCTCTATTAAATATGGAAATTTAGGAAGCCCAGAGAGTCAAATAGGAAGTGTAGAGTGTTGCATCCGATGTAAAATAAAAATTAATGATATTGATACAGTGGTTAGTACTTTAAAGGGCATGTTCAGAGAATGGTCAGATCAGTGGTTGGCAAAGTAACTCAAAGGCAAACAAAACCCAAAGTCACAAAAGTAGCACTGTTTGAAAAATTATTTTACTTATCTTTGGTTTTTTTTTCTTTAAAGATTGTTCGGGAATAGAATTTGTTCTAGATAGATAGATAGATACTTTATTAATCCCAAGGGGAAATTCATTTCTTGTTCATTTATTAAAGCAAAATTTGGACGCCACTAGACATTCAGTCAGTGACTACCATATTGTCATTCATCAGAGTGTATGACTAATCTCAAAAAGTGTCATAGCAATAAAATGGTGGTGGGTGTGAGAAGCTGAAAGAACAAATGAACCAACAAAAATAAAAAGAAAAGAAAACTGTTTAAATATGTTGATATGAACAGTGGTATATGTACAGATCCTCTAGGCAGGGCAGGATCTTAGGTACTATGTCAGGGTTTGATCTATTCCGCCACTCACACCCTGATTTAAATGCATCACACTGTTCAAGAGTCCCCTTCCCTTAGCCCTGGCCATTAGTTTGGGTACTTTAGTGGGCTGGCAGTCAGGTGATTATGGGTAAGGATTTGGGAATTTTTAAAATTAACATCTTGAAAGTCACAGCCTTCCCAGTTAATTCTGTTCCTTTGCATACAGGAGAAATGGGAGGTGGCTGTGATTTGTTGCTCATCTGTAAAAGGGAATAGTTCAATTTTTATTTGTTAAAATAATTTTTAAAAGCATTAAGCATATATATTGCATCAATACATTATGCAGCTGCAAAATATTATTAAACTGATTTTTAGATGCATTTGCATAAAATGCGAAAAGCACTTACTGTGAATGCACATATCTGTCTGTCTGTCCATCTGTCCATCTGTCCCCCGTGAAGCATCTAGGCTCCCAATGCACTTAATTCATTGAAATTTGACACACTGATTCTTCAATGACATTTGTTGAGAAAGTTAATATTTTCTTAAGCTACAGTATCTTGAATGTAGAATGATGTGCATAGTTTTGAAATTTCAAGACCTTGATTGAAAAACAAAGTAAAAACACATCTGTCTTAACACTGTGACACAATGACTTCAATTATAGATTAGTTTACTGTTTCCTTTACTGTTACCTTCAGAGAGTTCACTCCAACTGGTATATTTTGTATATGTTTCTCTTGTAATCATCCAACAGCTGCTCCTTTTTGTAGCCTGGAGACCAAAACTTCACACAGTACTCAACCAGTGCATTATAAAGGTTGAGCATAACCTCCACACATCGCGCTATATAACCTAACATTCTGTTTGCCTTCTTAATGGCTTCTGAACACTGTGGGAAGTCGATAGCTTAGACTCCACAATCCTTCTCATAAGGTGTACTCTCGATTTTCCGACTGCCCATTGTGTATTCAAACCTAACATTTTTACTTCCTATGTGTAATACTTTACATTTACTGACATTAAATTTCATCTGCCACAAATCTGCCCAAGCCTGTATGCTATCCAAGTCCTTCTGTAATGATATAACGGATTACAAATTATCAGCTAATCCACCTATCTTGGTATCATCTGCAAACTTAACCAGCTTGTTACTTATATTCCTATCTAAATCATTTATATATATTAAAAATAGTAGCAACCCTAACACTGACCCCTGTGGGATACCACTCTTAACATCGGTCAATTCTGATAAGGTTCCTTGCACCATCACCCTCTGCTTCCTGTGTCTGAGCCAATTCTGCACCATCTAAAAACATCACACTGAACTCTAACTTCTTTTAGTTTGATGCCCAACATCTCATGTGGCACCTTATCAAATTCTTTCTGAAAATCAAGATAAATAATCTCATCTGCTCCACTTTGATCGTATCCTTTTGTTGCTTCCTCATAGAATTCCAGCATGTTGGTAAACATGACCTCCCTCTTCTGGACCCATGCTGACTGTTCAGTAAAACTCCTGCTTCTGCCATTTGTTACTCAATCTTATCCTTAATAATTCCTTCCATTAATTTACCTGTCATGCACGTTAAGCTTACTGGCCTATAGTTGCTTGGATCTGCCCTGTCACCCTCTTTATATAATGGGATGATATTTGCCATTTTCCAGTCCTTCATAGTCTGAAGCACTCAACGACTGTACCTTGAAAATAAGAATTCTGATCTACAATTAGTCACAGGCCCTCCACAACTAACACCTAACAATAGTACATTACTGTACTGTCACATCATTTGAATTGGAAACTGCTGTCCATTTAAACAATTGTGCCACCACAAGTGTATTTGGGCTACATTTTTATCTACATGACATTGTAAAGTACTATTACAAATATCCTTTTAATGTAGTCTACTAACAACATGTAAATTGCATTTTATTATTGCTATTTTTTACTATGAGTCATTTTGATAAAAGTATTTAATAAACCAAAATGTGATAACTGATCCTTTCATGAAGTAACTAAAATAATGCAAAACGTTCCAACTTTCAACTCAGTTAACTAATTCCCCAAACGCGCCTAAATGTCACACCATGCATACATTCTCTAACTTGTTCTTTTTTAATGTAACAAAATGAGGTGAGAGGTCAGTGTTACGTCACCACTCAGTGAACTGGGATAACAAAATTATCTTCCAATTGTCCCACTGGGAACTGCCATTTGTAAGGGCATTTACATGAAATTATCCCACTGTGAAGCTTGTATTTCCCGTATTCTCCGTAGTACACAAATGCAGCATTAGGCAATTTGCAGCAGACCCTCGGCAAAAGCCTTTTGTGTTTCTCCTCTGTTTAGTCTACTACTGTATGGCTAAGTCTGTTTTTGGATTCTGTTTCTGGTCTATGATTTTAATTTAAATAAACAACTTTGCTTTTTAATTTGATTTCCTGGCTTCCAAAGTATGCTTACCACCTTCCTCCTGAAACACAAATCTGAATCCACCGATAAAGTGCAGTAGCAACATCCTTGGGTGGCACCTTGATGTTTTCTGGCCACTTCTTCAAGCTCCATAATGAGGTATTATCCTGCCTCGTACAGTAGGTGTGGCTGAATTTGGGAAATCCCAAAAGATTTCTGTCACTTTGTACAATAAACTGGCAATCTAGACAGGGCATGTTTACACCCCACAGGGCGACCAGTCACAATTATTTTATTTTTAAGTATAAAAATAAGATAAAGAGATGGATTAGAATTTTATTCTTGGATGGTTCATTATAATGTCTGTCATATGTCATGTCAGCATTGAAAACACTCACCAACAGACTTTACATCCTGACTCATTAAAGTTCCAATGTGCTCAGGTGGGAAAGCCCAGATGGCTTACCAGAATTTTAGGGCACTCAAGAAGAGCTGTAATAATGGCCTAGCTTGTCTGTGGAGGCTTGGGCACTATTCATTGCTGCTTGTATTAGTCCTTCCATTCATTATCAAACACATTTACTCCCCATGTCAGCAGCCATACCACTTGCACTTCAGAACTGGTAACCACCTGAAGCTAAGCATGTTTGGTCCTGGCCAGTACTTGGATAGGTGACCATTGAGGAAAAGCTTTGGTTCCTACAGGAAGAGGTGTTGGTGAGGCCATCAGGGGATGCTTAGTCTGTGGTCTGTATGTGGAGCCCAATGAAAGATACCTTGGCATCCTTTGGAAAGAGATGTCCTGGCAAAATTGCCCTCCTCGTCCTGGTCATTCTGGACCCCTAATCATCCACCGTCTCTAACTGGTTAACCATCTCTCTCACCTCTTTATCACCTAATAGCTAATTATCTATCTATCTATCTATCTATCTATCTATCTATCTATCTATCTATCTATCTATCTATCTATCTATCTATCTATCTATCTATCTATCTATCTATCTATCTATCTATCTATCTGTCTGTCTGTCTGTCTGTCTGTCTGTCTGTCTGTCTGTCTGTCTGTCTGTCTGTCTGTCTGTCTGTCTGTCTGTCTGTCTGTCTGTCTATGATTAGACATTGTAGGCATCAATCTATCTTGGCAGCCCTAAAAGTGAAGCACAACAAACCTAATGATGAGGTGCTTATCCATAGCTGCACACATTCACAAATTCACACACACTCACACAGGTTCAATTTAGTTCCACCACTAAACCCAACCTCCACATCTACATATAATGTGTGCAGTCCATACGGACAGTTACTGGGCCTGGGATTTGAACCCAGCCTTCCAGAGCTCTGAGAAAGCAGTGTGTCATTGTTTGGTTAGTTGATATCCTGGCCATCGTTTCCCTCTTTTCTGAGGAGCTGGTGTTAACAAAAAAATTTCTTGACAGACCCAAGTACTGAAATATTAGTGTTCATTTGGTTGTGAGCTGCTCTGTCTTAAAAGCCTGTTTGTTCTGCTTTGAATGTGGCTCTGATCCAGAATCCCATATGCTAGACCAGCATTCCCGTCTACCACTAACCCCCCAAAACAAATCCGACTACCAGTACATAATGTCTGCCGAGAGCGAGGCACCTTGGTTAAAGCTTTCCCACATGTGTGCTAAGTGCTTCCCCACACTGCACTTGATGACTTTTGCAGCCTCCAGACATCAACAGTCTGCAGTGTCGTTTTTTTCCCTGACTTTCATTTTTTTTCTCATCTTTTGGAGTAGAATAAAATACTTTGAAACCAGTGTGACTTTGTACTTCACACACCCTTGGCTGTTTGTTCACAGGTTAATGTTGTTAATGATGTCTACTTGGACGCCCTTCTGCCTGTTTTCAGTTCTCTTGGACATTTGATGACAGTTGATTATGTAAGTTGATCAAAGACGTAGTTTGGCAAGATCCACTTGTGTTTTTTTCCCAATAGATTCACGTGGAAGCTTAGTGTGCCTTCAGTAGCTGTGTCCTTTTCTGCTGCCAGTAGACTGTAAAAAAATGTCCAGAAGCCTTCTTATTAGGCAACACACACACCCAAAAATGAAAACAGCCCAATTATTAGTAGGAAGTAATTACTTCATACTTCGAAAAGCTACAAAATACGGGACCTGCTGAAAGCTTTCAGAATTCACCTTCCAGACTCAAATGTCTGAATGGTTTTCTTTTTTTAACTTTTTAGGAAAACACAAGGCTAAGTCTCCAAGTGCCTGTTAACTTTAAACACGTCTTTGTTACCTGCCAGAAGCAGCAGTTATTGCCGCTCTGCGCTGAAGGGCAGCAGACGCCAGCTACTGTTATTTCTTCCATCACGTCTGTCTGCAGACTATACAGCCCTAAAAAGATAATAAGGAAACCAGGCCTCAGACAGGAACCTGGCAGGAAGTGCGAGTACAATGCAGGCGTGGAGTTCTCCAGAGAGGCACCCAGCAGCACGTTATCCGCACAAGATGCAGCACAATAAAGGACAAGAGTTGGG
The DNA here is from genome assembly GCF_900747795.2 of Erpetoichthys calabaricus. Taxonomy (NCBI): domain Eukaryota; kingdom Metazoa; phylum Chordata; class Cladistia; order Polypteriformes; family Polypteridae; genus Erpetoichthys; species Erpetoichthys calabaricus. Next base: position 254,395,792 of record NC_041394.2, read on the forward strand.
CTGCTTTTTGCCAGAAAACAAAACAAAACAAAAAAACCTGAAGAGACTAAGACCTGCAGGTGCCATGAAACAGAAAAAGACAGAATTTAAATGGACTTCATTTGTGTGTCTACAAAACTGCAAAGTTTTCTCTTGCTGGCTATGGTATGTGGAAAGAGTAAGGCACTATATCATAGTATACTGTAACCTGATGACAGTGCTCAGTATACTGTACAATAAGATCAATGTATTTAGGTGCACCATTCAGTCCATAACAGTTAAATAGCTAAGTGGTCTCAATATCACATTCAGATACTTTTCAAATGTTGTCAAAGTTTCCACTTCATCTACATGACTTGGTAGTTTGTGTCATGCTCCCATGATCTTCAAAGTGAAGCGTACTCCTTGGCTTCAGTCTTGAATGTACTCCTGTGTCCAGCAGGGAGCTTTAACTCTTCCAGTGGACTTGGTTCAATGTCTTAGTCTAAGCTGTTTAAACACTTTTTGTCATGTCATTTTCTAACCTGCGTAATCCAGAACTTGGCCCAGTGTGGGGTGGATTGGAGTCTATTCCAGTGAACATAGGGTGCAAGACGGAGACAAACCCTGGACTGGGCACCACAGGGGGAACACACACACACGCACACACGCACACACACACGCACACACACACACTCTATAGGGCCAGGTTAACATCAACAGATTACCTAACCTGCATTTATTTGGACAGTAGGAGGAAACCAGAGCATCTGGAGCAAACCCATGGAGACACAGGGAGAACCCCGGTATGAACCCTGGTCTTCTCACTGCAAGGGAACAGCATTACCACTGTGACACCGTAAGCATCTTTTCCTACATTTAATCCCTAATGAATGTAAGGGCTTATAAACCTATTCCAGTATAATTGGGTGGATTGGGTGCAAGTCAAGGACCAGCCCTGGACAAACTCCATCATGGGGCCCAATGACAAACACAATGACACTCGCAAACAGCCATTTTAGAATCACCAGCTAACCTGACCAAAATATCTTTGGCAATAGACATGGAAAGAATGTGCAAACTCCACATGGACAACAACTGGGAACAGAATTCTAACCCAAGACACTGAAACTGTGAAGCAGGAACGGTAACTAGTGCATCATCATATTAACTTTCAATATCATTTAACTGTCCAAAATGTTAAAACCAATTACGCTAAGTGCTTGAAACAATAGTGAGAGACCTACTGAATCAACAAGCTAATTAAAAGGGCGAGCTCAGTTATAGGACTCACTCTGGACACCTTGGAGGTCGTAGTGAAGGAGAGAATTAAAACAAAACTGCCTGCCTTTATGAATGACACTGCACATCCTCTCTCTGACACACTAACACCAAGATACTTTCAGGCACTGAATTATGCAGCAGAAGTGTGTCAAGAAACACTACAGGGGCTCATTTATACTAACAGCAATATGACTGTATAATGCCTCACTGTGACTGGGACAGCCAAGTCAAAAGTTTTCTTGCTTTTTAGTAATTTTGGTGTGGATTCAGATTACAGCATATGTGTATATCTATTCTATCCATACAATAACTTACAGCATATTCT